>NC_088864.1:9436344-9546344 GCF_032884065.1 Artemia franciscana
CAATTAAGCCATAGTAATTTATCAAGCAGTTCGTTGTAACGAACTGCAGTAAGGAGCGACCTGCTCAATAGTAACCAAAACTCTAAAAAAAACGGAATTTTGATACCAATAGCTACATCAAAAGAATTGCATTCAAATGCTGATTTTGAATATATAAGTTTCATTAATTTTAGTCTTACCCATCAAAAGTTACGAGCCCGAGAAAATTTGCCTTATTTTAGAAAATAGGGGGAAACATCTCCTAAAAGTGGTAGAATCTTAACGAAAATCACACCATCAGATTCAGTGTGTCAGAGAACCCTACTGTAGAAGTTTCAAGCTCCTATCTATAAAAATGCGGAATTTGTATTTTTTGCCAGAAGGCAGATCACGGATGCGTGTTTATTTGTTTGTTTGTTTGTTCGCTTTTTTTTTCAGGGGTGATCGTTTTGACCCAGTGGTCCTAGGATGTTGCAACAGAGATCATTCTAACGGAAATGAAAGGTTTTAGTGCCCTTTTTAAGTGACAAACAAAATTAGAGGGCACCTAGACCCCCTCCCACGCTAATTATTTTCCCAAAGTCACCGGATCAAAATTCTGAGATAGCTGTTTTATTTAGCATAGTCGAAAAACCTTACAACTATGTCTTTGGGGTTGACTTACAACAGTTCGTGGTAACGAACTGTAGTAAGGAGCGACCCGGCTCAATAGTAACCGAAACTCTAAAAAATGGAATTTTGATACCAGTAGCTACATCAAAAGAATCGCATTTTAATGCTGATTTTAAATAGATAAGTTTCATCAAGTTTAGTCCTACCCATCCAAAGTTATGAGCCTGAGAAAATTTGCGTTATTTTAGAAAATAGGGGGAAACACCCCCTAAAAGTCATAGAATCTTAACAAAAATCACACCATCAGTTTCAACATATCAGAGAACCCTACTATAGAAGTTTCAAGCTCCTATCTACAGAATGTGGAATTCTGAATTTTTTTGCCAGAAGGCAGATTACGGATGCGTGTTTATTTGTTTGTTTGTTTGTTTTTTTGTTTTTTTTCCCAGGGGTGATCGTATCGACCCAGTTGTCCTAGAATGTTGCAAGAGGGCTCATTCTAACGGAAATAAAAAGTTGTAGTGCCCTTTTTAAGTGACCAAAAATATTGGAGGGGACCTAGGCCCCCTCCCACGCTAATTATTTTCCCAAAGTCGACGGATCAAAATTCTGAGATAGCCATTTTATTCAGCGTATTCGAAAAACCGTATAACTATGTCTTTGGGTACGACTTACTCCCCCACAGTCCCCGTGGGAGGGGCTACAAGTTACAAACTTTGACCAGGGCTTAGATATAGTAATGGTTATTGGAAAGTGGACAGGCGTTTTCAGGAGGATTTTATGGTTGGCGGGAGGGGTTGAGAAGAGGGGGATATACTGGGGGAACTTTCCATCGAGGAATTTGTCATGGGGGAAGAAAATTTCCATGAAGGGAGCGCAGGATTTACTAGTATTATTTAAAAAAAAAAGAATGAAAGAACAAATATGAAACAGTTTTTTTCAACTGGAAGTAAGGAGCAGCATTAAAACTTAAAACGAACAGAAATTATTACCCATATGAGGGGCTCACCTTCTCCTAATACATCGCTCTTTACGCTAGAGTATTTTTAGTAATTTCAACTATTTATTCTACGGCTTTTGTGATTCAGGGGTCATTCTTAATGAATTGGGACAAAATTTAAGCTTTAGTGTAAAGAGCGAGGCACTGACGAGGGGGCGAACCCCCTCATATATGTAATAAAAACATGAGAATACAAAAGTTCTTTACGTAAGCTAATTTATAAGTTACGTATAACTTTTTCTAATAAAAAGATTCGTAAAAAATTAAAAGTTCTAGTTGCCTTTTTAATTGACCAAAAAATCGGAGGGCAACTAGGCTTCCACCCCCGCTCTTTTTTTCTCAAAACCATTCGACCAAAATTATGAGAAAGCCATTTAGCCAAAAAAAAAAAAAAAATGCAAATTTCGTTTAATTATTCCTCTGCGGAGAGCCAAAATCAAAATATGCATTGATTCAAAAACGTTCAGAAATTAAATAAAAAAAAAAAGTTTTTTTAACTGAAAGTAAGGAGCGACATTAAAACTTAAAACGTACAGAAATTACTTTGTTTATGAAAGGGACTTCTTCCTCATCAACGTCCCGCTCTTTACGCTAAAGTTTTTTACTGTTTTAAAAAAAGAGTTGAGAGAAAGAGTCAAACTTTAGCGTAAAGAGGGGGGCGTTGATGAGGAAGCAGCCTCTTTCATATACAAAGTAATTTCTGTTCGTTTTAAGTTTTAATGTCGCTCCTTACTTTCTGTTAAAAAAACTTGTTTTTTTATTTAATTACAAACTTAGACCAGTGCTTACATATAGTAATGGTTATTGGGAAGTGTACTGACGTTTTCAAGGGAATGTTCTGGTTCGGAATTTGTCACTGGGGAAGAAAATTTCCATGAAGGGAGTGCAGGATTTTCTAGCATTATTTAAAATTAACAATGAAAAAATAAATACAAAAAAGTTTTTTCAACTGAAAGTAAGAAGCAGCATTAAAACTTAAAACAAACAGAGATTATTACACATATGAGGGTTTCATCTCCTCCTTATACTTCGCTCTTTACACTAAAGTATTTTTAGTAATTTCTTTCCCAGGAGTGAACTTGTCGACCCAGTGAAAATAGAATTTCGAGAGAGGGCTCATTCGAACGGAAATCAAAAATTTTAGTGCCCTATTTAAGTGACAAAAAAACTGGTGGCAGCTAGGCCCCCCTTACGCTTTCTTTTCCTATTAGATAGCCATTTTGTTCAATATAGTTGAAATACCTAATAACTATGTCTTTGAGGACGACTTAATCCCTCACAGTCCCTGGAGGTAAGGCTGCACGCTGTGAACTTTGCCCATTGTTTATATATAGCCTAGCATTGGTTATTGGGAAGTATATAGACTTTTCAGGGGGTATTTTTTTTGGTTTGGGGGTTCCGGAAGAGACGGTTTCGTGGGAGGACCTCTCTGTGGAGGAATTCTTCATGGAGGAAGAGAATTTTCATGAAGGTGGATTTCCCAGTATTAGGTAAAAAACAATCAGAAATTAAATAAAGAACAAGTTATCTTTAACTGAAGGTAAGGAGTAAAATAAGGAGTGTGGAATTTACGAGGGGGGTGAGCCCCCTCATACTATGTATATGAAAATGTTCACCCTATTCTAATTTTTCTAAATAATGGTCGATATAAGCAATAATTTGTTTGTGTTATTTTCCAGCTAATCTTACCATTTAATTTCACCTTCAGCAGCTTCAAAACTATGAATTTTATGTGATAATTAAATATTAAGAAAAACAAGTTTTTCTAACTGAAAGTAAGGAGCGAAATTAAAACTTAAAACGAACAGAAATTACTTTGTATATGAAAGGGGCTGCTTCCTCATCAACGCCCCGCTCTTTCCGCTAAAGTTCGACTCTTTCTCTCAACTCTTCTTTTTAAAACAGTAAAAAACTTCAGCGTGAAGAGCAGGGCGCTGATGAGGAAGCAGCCCTTTTCATATATGAAGTAATTTCTGTTCGTTTTAAGTTTTAATGTCGCTCCTTACTTTCAGTTAAAAAAAACTTGTTTTTTTTATATTTAATTTCTGAACGTTTTTGAATCAATGCATGTTTTGATTTTGGCTCTCAGCAGAGGAATAATTAAAATGAAATTTGCATATTTATTTTTTGAGCTAAATGGCTCTCATAGTTTTGATCGAATGATTTTGAGAAAAAAAGGAGCGGGGGAGGAAGCCTAGTTGCCCTCCGATTTTTGGTTACTTAAAAAGGCAACTAGAACTTTTAATTTTTTACGAATGTTTTTATTAGTAAAAGACATACGTAACTTATAAATTAGCTTACGTAACGAACTTTTGTATTCTTATGTTTTTATTGAATATATGAGGGGGTTCACCCCCTTGTCAGTACCTCGCTCTTTACACTAAAAATAAACTACTAAAAATACTTTAGCATAAAGAGCGAGGTATTAGTAGGAGGTGAGCCCCTCATATGCGTAATAATTTATGTTCGTTTTAAGTTTTAATGCTTCTCCTTACTTCGAGTTGAAAAAACTTTTCATATATATTTTTCCATTGTTTTGTTTTTAAATAGTGCTAGAAAAATCCTGCGCTCCCTTCATAAAAATTTTCTTCCCCCATGACAAATTTCTCGATGGAAAGTTCCCCCAACATATCCCCCTCTTCTCAACCCCTCCCACCAACCACAAAATCCCCCTGAAAACGTCTGTACACTTCCCAATAACCATTACTATATGTAAGCACTGGTCAAAGTTTGTAGCTTGTAGCCCCTCCCACGGGGACTGTGGGTGAGTAAGTCGTCCCTAAAGACATAGTTATAAGGTTTTTTGACTATTCTAAATAAAATGACTATCTCAGAATTTTGATCAGTTGACTTTGGTAAAATAATTAGCGTGGGAGGGGGCCTTTGTGCCCTCCAATTTTTTTGGTCACTTAAAAAGGGTGCTAGAACTCTTCATTTGCGTTTGAATTTGCCCTCTCGCAACATTCTAGGATCACTGGGTCGGTACGATCACCCCTCGGAAAAAAACAAACAAAAAAAACAAAAAAAAACAAACAAACAAATAAACACGCATCCGTCATCGTGATTTTCGTCTTCTGGCAAAAAATACAAAATTTCACATTTTTGTAGATATATAATATTCACATTTTGTAGATGTTGAAACTTCTACAGTATGGTTCTCTGATATGCTGAATCTGATGATGTCATTTGTGTTAAGATTCTATGACTTTTACGGGGTCTTTCCCCCTATTTTCTAAAATAAGGCAAATTTTCTCAGGCTCGTAACTTATGATGGGTAATACTAAACATGTTGAAACTTATATATTTAAAATCAGCATTAAAATACAATTCTTTTGAGGTAGCTATTGGTATCAAAATTCCATTTTTTAGAGTTTTGGTCACTATTGAGCCGGGTCGCTCCTTACTAGAGTTCGTTACCACGAACTGTTTGATAAACTGAAGATATTGTATGTCTTCGGCTTGTGGTTGTTGTTAGAAAAAAATCCATTTGAAAGTAAGGAATAACATTAAAACTTAAAGTAAACATAAATTATTACGTATTTCTTTTAAAGATCTCTTCTATCATTCATTTCATGCATTTGAGAATTGCTCAACTTATTACATTCATTTTCATAAAAAATGGTTCAACCTCTTTTGCTGTTTTGCTACTATGCCTTACAAAACAGTATTGATTTGGCATCTGACCAGTGTACAATAGTTCAATCTTAAGCCGGATTAACTTTGGTATATATTATAACATTGAGAGCTGTGCTGTCACTTACTTGAAGTACTACTTAAGTAAAATTTTCCATTACTTGTACTTAAGTAAAAACTCTAGGGTGTACTTATTACTTGATACTTAAGTAAGATTACGAAATACTTATTGCTTAAGATACTGTTAATGTACTTCTTTTTCAAATACTTTAGCTTTGACACGAAAATTTTGTGTGTGTGCTCTGGCAATGTACAAGAAAACATCACCTTTAGATTTAAAGTAAACTCAGATATAGCTCCATGCCCTATTTTTGGATGTGAAATAAGGTATTTGTTTTTGACGAAAAAAATTATATGATTAACACTTGGTTTAATTTTTTTTAAAAGTTGTATAATAAAGAATTGTAATTATTTCACAGTTCACTGGTCGACAGTGAGCTAAAATCCCTTGTTTTGTGCTAATACTGTAGTCCATTCGGGCTTATATTTCTGATATTAGTGTTTAAGTTTTGTCATCTTCTCGACTGAACTAGATTTCTACCATTTCATCATCTTCAGGACCATATTATTGGTAAAACTACTGAAGCTATGAATCTTTGCCCATCTAAATGCTGTCTGCAATAAACAAATCTAGGGAATTCTAGCTGGATCCAATTCAGTGCTATTTTGTCTAATTCATTCCAGTAAATTCAGGTATTCAGACGAATCTGGCTTCAGATTTGTCACTCCATTCATAAGTTATAGGCCCTACTAAATTAAAGCAAAACTCAACTTTCTTAAAACTTGAAACCCTCTCCCCCTCGCCCTATTTAAGATAGGGTTTGTGATACCAGAACTTGATATGAGCCCTGATCTTAGGCATCTTTTGTTTAGTCTGGTTAGATCCGTTACTCCATTTGCAAGCTATACTAAATTAAACAGAAAACTTAAATTTTTTCAGGAATTCAAACCCACTCTCCCTTGTTATATTTGAGCTAGGGTCTTCTACTCAAAACTTGATATTTTCATTTTCAATTTTCATTCAGATCCATCACTCCATTGGTAAGTTACTCTGAATTAAACGAAAAACTGTTTTTAGTAGGTAAATCCCTCTCCCCCCCTATTCTATTTGAGATAGGTTCTTCATCTTTCAACTTAATGTGTCTCATGATCCTTGGCACCAAATGCAGCCATCCAAATTTTCATCCAAATCTGATCAGCGGCTCTCCCCTTGTATTTGATTACACAGACGGACGGCCAGACAGACAGACGGACAGACAGATTTTGCAACGTCTTAGGTAGCCATGTTGGCTGATTGGATCCAAAAAAGGAAAAGAATAGCATATCATTATCCAGGCATCATCACCTATTTGGATAGTGGAAAATATCCATCAAAATAGGTTTTTCAGATCTGTCTGTCTGTCCGCCCGTCTGTGCAATCGGGTATAGCGGGAGAACTGCCAGTCAGATTTGTATTAAAATTGAGCTTAATTAGGGCGAGGGGGCTTTAAGTGTTAAAAAAATTTTTAGTTTTTCATTTAATTCAGTGTAACTTGCAAATGGAAAGATGAATTTCGACGAAAATTGAATAAAGATGCCTAAGAGTATGATATGCATTGAGTTCTTGGATGGAGACCCAAGCTTAATTAGGGCGAGGGGAAAGGGACTTTAAGAGCTAAAAAGTTGAGTTTTTTGTTTGACTAAGTTTAACTTGCGAATGAAGTAAGGGATCTCAATGAAAGTCAAGCCAAAGATACCAAAACCATAAGACGCATAATGTTTGGAGATGAAGACTCTAGCTTAATTAGGGGGAGGGGGTATTTAATTCAGTGTAACTTGTGAGGGGAGTGACGGATCTCAATGAAGATTGAATCAATGATGCCTAAGACCATGACAGGCATCAAGTTTTTATATGATAACCCTAGCTCAAATAGAACAAGGGGGAGTGGGTTTTAAGTGCTGAAAAAAGTCAAGCTTTTTGTTTAATTTAGTACAACTTGCGAATTGAGCAACGGATCCAAATGAAAGTTAGACCAAAGATGACTAGGACTAGGGCTCCTATCGAGCTCTGATATCACAAGCCCTATCTCAAATAGGGTGAGGGGGAGGGGGTTTCAAGTTTGAAGAAAGTCGAGTTTTCCTTCAATTTAGTAGGGCCTATAACTACTTCCACCCGTGGCTTGCCCAAAGCCTGGAAATAACCCTTTTCCAAAATAAGCCATACTGAAGCCAACCTTCAACCAAATGTCCCATCCTCAGAAAAAAATTACTTTGTATGGCACTTGGTATTTACCAAGTGACGTATAGCAATCGCAAATTCTGTCGGTCCCGGTTTTGTTAGTTTAGGCACCTCTAGATAAGCTAGGACGATGAAACGTGGCAGGCGTATCAGGGACCCATACCAAATTAAATTAAAAGTAGTTGTTTCCCCAATTTGACCATCTGGGAGGAGTGGGGGACGGTTAATTTAGGAAAATTAGAAAAAATGAAGTATTTTTAGCTTACGAACGGGTGATCGGATTTTAATTAAATTTGATATTTAGTATTATATCATGTCTCAGAGCTCTTATTTTAAATTCCGACTGGATCAGGTGACATTGGGGGGATTTGGAAGGGAAACCTAAAATCTTGGAAAATGCTTAGAGTGGAGGGATCGGGATGAAACTTAGTGGGAAAAATAAGCACAAGTCCTAGATACGTGATTGACATAACCAGAACGGATTTAATATCTTGTGGGGAGTTGGGAGGAGGGCTAATTCTGAAAAATTTGAAAATAATGTGGTATTTTAACTTACGAAGGAGTGATCGGATCTTGAATTTCATCGGATGAAATTTCATATTTGGAAAGACCTCGTAACTCAGATATCATGTTTCAAATCCCGATCAGATCCAGTGTCATTGGGGGCGTTGGGGGGGGGGGGGACCTGAATTCTTGGAAAACGCTTAGAGTGGAGAGATCGGGATGAAACTTGGTGGGAAGAATGAGAACAAATCCTAGATACGTTATTGACATAACCGAAACGGATTCGCTCTCTTTGGGGGAGTTGGAAGGGGTGTTAATTCGGAAAATTACAAAAATTGAGGTATTTTTAACTTAAGAGCGGGTGACCATTCGTGAGGTAATTTTGAATTTGATATTTAGAAGGAACTCATATATCAGAGCTCTTATTTTAAACCCAGGCCAGTTCTGGTCACATTGGGGGAAAGATGGAGGGGTAAACCGGAAATCTTGGATAATGCTTAGAATGGAGAGATCGGGATGAAACTTTGTGGGTAGAATAAGAAAATGTCGTAGATATCCAGATTGACGAAACCGAATGTCCAGTCCGAATTGACGAAACCGGACTGGATTCACTCTTTTTGGGGGAGTTAGGGGGTCCAGTGCTTTGGCGAGTTCAGTTCTTCTGGACGTGCTAGGACGATGAAAATCGGTAGGTTGGTCAGGAACCTGCATAAATTGACTTGATAAAGTTGTTTTCCCGATCTGAATATCTGGGGGGGGGGTTGAAGGAATAGGACAAATTTGAAAAAATAAGGTATTTTTAACTTGCGAGTGGGTGACCAGATCTTAATGAATTTTGATATTTAAAAGGACCTTGTATCTCAGAGCTCTTATTTTAAATCCTGAACGGCATAAAGCCTCTGATTTTTCTTTTAAATTTATCTATTGATTCTTATAATTTTGCTAGAGCTCATGCCATGCCATATGAGCTCTTGGCTCTTCCGACCTCGTCACAAGTGCAATATGAGCTCTTAGCTCTTGTTTTATTCCTTTTTCTCGGGAGATTTCCGACTTAGTCTCATGGTTCACTTTATGGTGTGAAAACTGCTGCTAGAAATAGATAGGTTGCAACTTTTGCAATATTCTGCAGTTTCACCAGCCGCAGGGAATGCGTCTGAATCAGCGGGCTTGCTTCAGGCCCGTGATTTTATAATATATGTTTGTAGGGAGTTTTACCGACCATCTGAATTGACTACACAGTATGCGGCCTGCTTGAGTGAAACCCAGCCAAAGGATATAGATGCCATACATTTTCGTAGCGCGTCTGAAATTTAACTTGAAAACTTGATGCAGTTTCCTGGTAAAGGTGCCGAGGGCGAGACATGTCATGAAAGTGTGAATCAAGACTTCATTTTCATACTCTTCTTTTCTTTGAGCACGCTGACAGCCAGTGACCTTCAGCTAGCTGCCAAAAGTGCGGATTTTTCTGCTCCTTTTTATTGAGCTTTGATTTCTCTTATTAAAAAAGTCTGCAACCGACTCACTTGACTCCTTACTTTTAAATTTGAGTTTTTTTTTTGCTAAGGTTTTTACTTATTGAATCTGAGAATGAACTACTTTATTACCTTTTATCTGTTTTAAAGCCAATCCAAAGTTTATTTTTTTATTTTCAATATTTTTCCACCATTCTGACATGTTCCAGAATAACCCTGCATTTTTTCAAATATGCCAGATTTGACTGAACATTAATCGCCAGAAGTTCAACTCTATGTGCACTGTGTTAATCCTGTCATATGATCTGTCTGATCAAATCAGGAGATTTTTAACTGTACTTAGTTGTTTTGATGGTGTTTTCCTTTCAAGGCGTTGTGTTCAAAATTGGTTAAGATTTTTTTTTTTTGACTTCATTGGGCGTGTACCAGCAAAATAAGGGAAATGGTTAAAAACGATAAAACGGAAATTCTGGTTCTTGATTAAGATTTCCAAGAGAGGAATGACAGGGGACGTTTTATATGCCAGGGAAAGGGCTAAGAAGCCTTCAGAATGGCTTTAACAAAAAGGTAGCATGGGCTTGATATTAGATATATATATATATATATATATATATATATATATATATATATATATATATATATATATATATATATATATATATATATATATATATATATATATATATATATATATATATATATATATATATATATATATATATATATATATATATATATATATATATATAAGTAAGTAAGTAAGACTGCACTAGACCCTTATGGTCCAAACCGGTGGTGCTGATTTCCGTTTCATGGCCCATCAGCACGGAAGTGCAATGGGGGGGTTGGGGGCCAACCATCCTGTGCTTTCACACACCCTTCCTGCTTACCTTCCCCAGATTTCTCCAGGTACCCATTTAGAGCTGGGTCGACTCTTGCTGAGCTTACAGAGTCACGCCACTGACCCTCGTCCCAAAATAAATAGGTCACAACCGGGATTGAACCCGTGCCCCTTGGACACAGAATTCCAACACTAGCGCGCCAACGTATATATATATATATATATATATATATATATATATATATATATATATATATATATATATATATATATATATAGAATATACATACATATAATAAATACTTCAAGTAGTACTTGAAGTACTACTTAAGTACAATTTTGGCAAGTACTTGGTACTTGATACTTAAGTAAGAATTTGTAAAGTACTTATTACTTGATATTTAAGTAAAAAACAATGAGTACTTAATACTTGATACTTAAGTAAAAATTTGGAGTACTTGTTGCAGCACTGATTGAGAGTGCAGATATATTTTACCATGTCGCTGAAGAATTAAGAATTCCGCCGCTGCTATTGAGCCACGTCGCTCCTTAGTTACAGTCTGATACCATGAACTATCTGATGACTGGCATATATACATAGAACCTTAAATGCTGAATAGAGATGAAATCATCAGACATTTTGTCTATTATCGCATAAAATAAAGCAATGAAAATCACTTCAAAGTATTTTGTTTTGTTGTTCCGAAACCAAAATAGGAATGAGCGATTTAAAAACGATTAAACTTCTAGAAAAATTAGAAGAGTGTGACAAAATTGGTTTACTATTAAATTGGAAGTCTAGAGATAATCGTAGCTTCTTCTTCGGCAGTTCCATCAGCCTTAACATGTCACAGCATTTTTCCCATTTCTATATTCACAATAAGAGAGGAGAAATCCGTATCCAATTGTTTCATTCCCATTTTGGTTTGCAAAATGGAGTTTTCAATATCATACGTTCGCCAGCGTACCATAGTACCATAGCTCGTACCACTCAGAGACTCTAATTTATTAAACAGATGCAGCTTTACAAAACTTTTTCACAGCAATGAATCAAGTCTCTAAAGCCCCCCTATGATTGTTAGAGAGAAAATAATTGGCAATGTCAGTAGAACGGTCACTGGGTTCTCAGAAATTAAAGTTTCAACTTTTCAGTCAAATTGATAAGAGAGTGATAAACCCCTGATTTTCTTTTCTTAAAAAGGTAAACTTGCATTTCTAGGATCAAGACGCTTGTATATTAAAATAAAATGGGGCATTCCTATATTCAAAAATAATTTAGAGACTTGATTCACTGCTGTGAAAAAGTTTTGTAAAGCTGCATCTGATTAATAAATTAGAGTCTCCGAGTGGCATTCAAAACAACCGGATTTATGTCAAAAGATATTAGAAAAATGTGAACAATTCAATCTTACCTGGTTGAGAGCTGCCTTAATCATGAAGGAAGCTGTCCCAGGGTGAGGCCTTTCCAGTGCACTTTGGATCGGCTGACCCTATGATTACCCCGAATGGGGGTAACTCAATAGCTTAAATTTTGGTAATTGGGGACTGCGTTAGCGCAGACCCCTGTCCACACATTGAAAAAGTTTCTTCGTTTGGGCCCACATTATGTTGCACCTTGTGAGTTGAAAGAAAAAAAGTATGTAAATTGATGTTGTTAAGACCAAGTAAATTTGATTGTTGGGCCCTTTTGAAAAAAACTAATATCCTGACATATTTAAAACATTACGGAGAGAGTTAAGCGTATACTTTACAGAAAGTGGTTCTAGAATTTTCTCCAGAACATGTCTTAAATAAAGACATTTTATTTTCTTAGTCTTGTGTTAAAGCACATGATATTATCAATGACCAGTCACCATAATTAAATTAAATTGCCTAAACTGATTGAATTCCTGATGCATTTTGTTTTTGAAAATACTCCATAATTATCGAAAGTAATTGGTTTTAAATTGAACTAGGAATCGAATCAAATTGCTGAAATTTAAATTAAGTCACAAAGGCTAGTCTTAGAAAATGAAATGCCCTTGGTCACCACACATTTCATCAAGTCAATTGCATTGGCAACATATCAAAATAAGAATTCCTTCACTACCGCTAAGCTTCTTGGAATATTTTAATAGGGGAGCCTTTGGCTACAGCAATTGATCGACCATTCAGCTACATTACAATTATTTTTGGGCCTGATTACTGAATATTTATGTTGTTTTCTGCGGATGTAGTTTTAGTAGTATGTCATTAAAGTTGCCCATGAATTGCTGTTCATTGAATATGTTTTCGCATCATATGATTTTTTGGGCCGTATTTCTTTGATTCAACATTGAATTTTTTATTGCTCTCGAACCTTGTTAAAAAAACACGAAGATTTACTACGATTTATTTTTATATACCCAAGTCAACCTTAGCAATTTTCATAGCTCTAACCTCTCCTCATATCGAGTTAATCTTTTACCTTTTACTAAAGATTACCGTGGGGAGGGTTACTTGATGAGTCTTAAAAAAATCTTGAATGTTGAAAGGCAGACAAGTCTACACAATTGTTGTATGTTTTAATTCTATGACTACTTATCTCTTGATTAGGGTTGTCAGACAAGTAACCCTGGAAAATGCAGGATAGTTGAAGTCATCAAACAGTTCGTGGTAACGAACTGTAGTAAGGAGCGACCAGGCTCAATAGTAACCAAAACTCTAAAAATGGAATTTTGATGCCAATAGTTACATCAAAAGAATCGAATTTTAATGTTGATTTTAAATATATAAGTTTCATCAAGATTAGTTTTACCTGTCAAAAGTTACGAACCTGAGAAAATTTGCCTCATTTTAGAAAATAGGGGGAAATACCCCCTAAAAGTCGTACGATCTTAACGAAAATCATACCATCAGATTCAGCGTATTAGAGAACCATATTGTAGAAGTTTCAAGTCCCTATCTACAAAAATGTGGAATTTCGCATTTTTTGCCAGAAGACAAATCACGGATGCGTGTTTATTTGTTAATTTTTTCCCCCAGGGGTGATCGTAGCGACTCAGTGGTCCTAGAATGTCGCTTAAGGGCTCATTCTAACTGAAGTTAAAAGTTCTAGTTCCCTTTTTAAGTGACCAAAAAATTGGAGGACACTTAGGCCCCCTCCCACGCTCAATTTTACCCCAAAGTCAACGGATCAAAATTCTGAGATAGCCATTTTATTCACCATAGTCGAAAAACCTAATAACTATGCCTTTGGGGACGACTTACTCCCCCGCAGTCCCCGTGGAAGGGGCTGCAAATTACAAACTTTGACCTGTGTTTACATATAGTAATGGTTACTGGGAAGTGTACAGATGTTTTCAGGGGGATTTTTTGGGTTTGGGGGAGAGTTGATGAGGGGGGGGGGGTATGTGGGAGGATCTTTCCGTGGAGGAACTTCTCATGGGGGAAGAGACTTTCAATGGAGGGGGTGCAGGATTTTCTAGTATTATTAAAAAAACAATGAAAAAATAAATATGAAAAGTTTTTTCTACTGAAAGTGAGGAGCAGTATTAGAAATTAAAACGAACAGAAATTATTACGCATATGAGGGGTTTACCTCCTCGTAATACCTCGCTCTTTACATTAAAGTATTTTTAGTAATTTCAACTATTTATTCTACGGCCTTTGTGATTCAGGGGTCATTCTTAAGGAATTGGGACAAAATATAAGCTTTAGTGTAAAGAGCGAGGTATCGACGAGGGGTGAGCCCCCTTATATACGCAATAAAAACATACGAATATAGAAGTTCGATACGTAAGTTAATTCGTAATTTACGTATATTTTTTACTTATGAAAATGTTCGTAAGAAATTAATAATTATAGTTGCCTCTTTAAGTAATCAAAAAATTGGAGGGCAACTAGGCCTCCTCTGACGCTCCTTTTTTCTCAAAATCTTCCGATTAAAACTATGAAAAAGCCATTTAGCCCCAAAAAATTATGCAAATTTCGTTTTAATTATTTATGCGCGGAGAGCCAAGATAAAAAAAAATGCATTAATTCAAAAACGTCCAGAAATTAAACAAAAAAACAAGTTCAACAAAAAAACAAAAGCGACATTAAAACTTAAAACGAATAGAAATTACTCCGTAAATGAAAGGGGCTTTTCCTCCTGAACGCCCCGCTCTTTACGCTAAAGTTTTTTACTGTTTTAAAATGTAGAGTTAAGAGAAAGAGTCAAGCTTTAGCGTAAAAAACGGGGCGTTGAGGAGGAAAAGCCCCTTTCATATACGGAGTAATTTCTGTTCGTTTTAAGTTTTAATGTCGCTCCTTACTTTCATTTAAAAAACTTGTTTTTTTCGTTTAATTTATGGACAAAAATCCAATCTTTCAAAAAATTTAAACCAATTGTGAAGTTATGGGCAGATAGCAAAAAGTGACAGTAATTTTGAAGTATGGCACACTTTCCAAGGGTGTCTAAATAGGCTATGTTTATAGTGAAGTAGACGTGATTATTGTTGTTAGTCGCCTAGTTGCCTATATCTCTGCAGTTGCCAGGTGGCTGGCTAAATGTATGTTGTTATCTTTTGCAGATTACATCCAGGGAAGCTACTTTTAAGCGGGTAAGGGGTGCTCGAAGGCACTCTTGGTTTGGTGCAATAGCGTGCCAAGTCCTAGGTGCTCTTGAGTCTATATTCTCTTAGGGCCCTCATTCTTCCCTCGTCTAAGAACCATATTTCCATTCCAGTTTAGGGGGTTCCTCTAAAATAAGGAGTTTTAAGATCTTACTGGGGCAAATCCTTTCATTTGGGGATTCCATTGGTTTTTAGACACAATACTCTGTCTGGCGGGAGAACACGATTCAAGAGACAATTCTCTGTGTGAAGGGAAAAGAGAATCAACAGGCGATTCTCCATGTGAAGGGAGACCAAGAAACCGGTCTGTGAGGATGAAAAAGCCTGGAGCCTAAATGAAAATATAACACAAAATCCCTGTGATTTACCACCTCAAAGTTTTATTTTTGTTGATACATTCGGGGAGTCTGAACTATGGCATTCTAACAGCTTAACTAATGATTCCTTGGTCTCTCTCTCTCTCTCTCTCTCTTATATATATATATATATATATATATATATATATATATATATATATATATATATATATATATATATATATATATAATATATATATATATATATATATATATATATATATATATATATATATATATATATATATATATATATTAAAATCTTTCAATGAGCAATGAATTCATTTAGTTGATGACTAAAATGTATTCTACAACATATTTTGGTACAAGGAATTGGTATGGTCAGGACTGGCCCTTGTTTCTTTAGCAGGCCTTTCTGCAGAACCGTCCTAAATTTTACAGAAATCTATTTTGTCTCCAGAGGGAGAAGACTTTGTGATGGGCCAATGGGCCTGTACGAGATTTGATGGAAACGATTCTTGTGTTTATTTCTTAAGCCCTTAGATGGTTTAAGAGCGAGCCAAGTCCAAGTTACATTTAGTTTTCTTTTGTTTCGTCTTAGAAAGTAACTATTTCTGGATTTATTATCTGTACAGCATAGCCACGTAATTTGTTTAGTCTAAGAAGTAAAATGCAAAGCATTGCAAAAGAAATCTGAACAAAATTTGGTGACTTAAAAAGGGCACTAGAACTGTTAATTTTCGTTTGAATGGTCCTTCTCGCGACTTTCTAGGACCACTTGGTTGATACGATCACCCCTAAAAAAAAGAACAAATAAACACGCATCCTTGATCTGTCTTGTGGCAAAAAATAGAAAATCCCAAATTTTTGTAGATAGGAGCTTCAAACTTCTACCGTAGAGTTCTCAGATACACTGAATCTGACTGTGTGATGTTCGTTAAGATTCTATGACTTTTAAGGAGTGTTTTCCCCTATATTTTAAAACAAGGCAAATTTTCTTAGGCTTCTAACTTTTGAAGAGTAAGACTAAACTTGATGAAACTCATATATTTAAAATGAGCATTGAAATGTCGTTCTTTTGATGTAACTATTGGTACAAAAATTCGGTTTTTTAGAGTTTCGGTTACTATTGAGCTGGGTCGCTCCTTACTACAGTTTGTTACCACAAACTGTTAGATAGTTTCAACCTCTTTGGCCATTTAATTACTGAGCCTTACGAAATTAGTTCGGCAAATATTCCTAATTTCAGTTTCGTGAGACGTTCTTTCCATGGAGAAATTTCTCGTGGAGGAAGGGAATTTTCCATGGAGCTGGATTTTGCGACCTTACTTGAAAGGCGATTAGAAATTAAACAAAAACTAGACCTACGTTGCCCGGGCAACGTGAAGTGTTGCGGCTTCGCCGACTAAAGTGTTCCGAGAGCAACACTTTGGTTTTGTTTCTTCGCTATCGATCAGTAATCACATGATCAAGGCTATTCATCAGCGTTGAAAAAACAACAACTACAAAATAATATTGAAAGAAGGGAATAAATTCACATTGCAGCCAGTTGAACTTAATCCTTTTCAATCGTAGACATCGTGACGGATGAAAACTTGGAACAATATCTTATATAATCTAGTTGATATTATAAAGCTATCCGTAACTTTTCAGGATTAAAATACCATAGGTGATACTAATTATTATGAAACTACCTCATTGGTTTACGTTATTGTTTGTAACCGTTGCGTAAACACTTAATTCTGTCAGATCTAAAGAGATCGAATACAATGTGCACCAATTTGCACAAATTGCGTTGGAACCATAAATCAAACTTAGGTTATTATAATGTTATTGCTACTTCAAAAAAAGTAAAATTAATATACAAATTTCGTTTTAATTATTCATGTACGGTGAACCAAATGCAAAACCTGCACTAATTCAAAAATTTTAAGAAATTAAATTTTAAATAGCAAGTTTTTTTAACGGAAAGTAAGAAGCGACATTAAAACTTACATCGAATGGAAATTATTCCATATATGAAAGGGGCTGTCCTCTCCTTAACGTCCCACTCTTTACGCTAAAGTTTTTTATTGTTTATAAGGCAGAGTTGTGAGAAAGAGTTAAACTTTACAATAAAGAGCGGGGTGTTGAGGAGGGGAAAGCCCCTTTCGTATACGGAATAATCTCTGTCCGTTTTGAGTTTTACTGTCGCTCCTTACGTTCAGTTAGAAACATTTTGTTTTATTTACTGTTGCAAAGGAATGGGGTTATTTGGGCTTGTCTGTGTCTGTTTGACACTCGGATTCGCTAGAGCTACAAATTCAAAATCAAACAGTTCGTGGTAACGAACTGTAGTAAGGAGCGACCCGGCTCAATAGTAACCAAAACTCTAAAAAATTGAATTTTGATATCAATAGCTACATCAAAAGAATCGCATTTTAATGCTGATTTTAAATATATAAGTTTCATCAAGTTTAGTCTTACCCATCAAAAGTTACGAGCGTGAGAAAATTTGCCTTAATTAAGAAAATAGGAGGAAACACCCAGCATATGAGAGAACCATACTGTAGAAGTTTCAAGCTCCTATCTACAAAAATGTGGAATTTTGTATTTTTTGCCAGAAGACAAATCACGGGTGCGTGTTTATTTGTTTGTTTTTTTTTTTTTCTTTTTTCTTTTTCCCAGGGGTCATCGTATCGACCAAGTGGTCCTAGAATGCCGCAAGAGGGCTAATTCTAACGGAAATGAAAAGTTCTGGTGCCCTTTTTAAGTGACCGAAAAATTGGAGGGCATCTAGGCCCCCTCCCACGCTCATTTTTTTCCCAAAGTCAACGGATCAAAATTTTGAGATAGCCATTTTGTTTAGCATAGTTGAAAATCATAATAACTGTGTATTTGGGGATGATTTACTCCCCCAGAATCCCTGGGGGAGGGGCTGCAAGTTACAAACTTTGACCAGTGTTTACATATAGTAATGGTTATTGGGAAGTGTACAGACGTTTTCAGGGGGATTTTATTTTGTTTGGGGGGTGGGGCTGAGGGGAGGGGGCTATGTTGGAGGATCTTTCCTTGGAGGAATCTGTCATGGGGAAGAAAAATTCAAGGAAAAGGGCGCATGATTTTCTAGCATTACTATAAGAAAACAATGAAAAATAAACATGAAAACGTTTTTTCAAATGAAAGGAAGGAGTAGCATTGAAACTTAAAACGAACAGAGATTATTACGCATATGAGGGGTTCTAAAAATACTTTAGCATAAAGAGCGAGATATTTAGGAGGAGATAAATACCTTGCTCTTTATGCTAAAGTATTTTTAGTAATTTCAACTATTTATTCTACGGCCTTTCTGATTCAGGGGTCATTCTTAAAGAATCGGGACAAAACTTAAGATTTAGTGTAAAGAGCGAGGTATTAAAGAGGATACAAACCCCCTCGTATACATAATAAAAATATAAGATTATGAAAGTTTGTTACTTAAGTTGCTAATTTATAAGTTACGTATATTTTTTACTAATAAAAACGTTCGTTAAAAATTAAAAGTTCTAGTTGCCTTTTGAAAAATTGGAGGGCAACTAGGCCTCCTTCTCCACCCCTTATTTCAACAAAATCGTCTGATCAAAACTAAGAGAAAGCCATTTAGCCAAAAGAAGAATTGATATACAAATTTCATTTGAATAATTTATGTGCGGAGAGCCAACTAATTTTTTAGCTGAAAGTAAGGAGTGACATTAAAACTTAAAACGAACAGAAATTACTCCGTATATAAAATGGGTTGTCCCCTCCGCAATCCCTCGCTCTTTACGCTAAAGTTTGACTCTTTGCCACAATTCTACTTTTTAAAACAATTAAAAGCTTTAGCGTAAAGAGCGAGGGATTGCGGAGGGGACAACCCATTTTATATACGGAGTAATTTCTGTTCGTTTTAAGTTTTAATGCCGCTCCTTACTTTCAGCTAAAAAATTAGTTTTTTTTTTTTATTTAATCAATACAAAGGCTCGTGGGCGCTAGGAACAGATTGAGCCTCAGAAATGATAAAAAAATAATTCCTCAGATAAAGTAAACATAGGCTCACATTAACATAGATTCAGAAGTATAGGCTAGGTTTTTTCAAGGAACTGAATAATCTTTCAGGGAAAGGGAAGATGTTCTAATCGAAATTAGACTATTAAGACTAAGGAAAATAATGACTCGGCTAAAAATGACAATTCTCTCCCAGGAGCATGTTTTTTTATTAACATATTTTTAAAATTTTGGTTACTAAAGACATTTTTGAGCCCTTTTAACCTTTTAAGGGCTGAAAATTTTACACAGAATCAATTATTGAATTACGAAACAGCATAAAAAAATCATCAAGTGATATATCCACGTACATATTAGCCAAATTATGTTTTGAACTGCATATTTACCAATTAGGCTTAGCCTATTCGTTTTTCTGGTTGGAATTTGTTCAAAAATTCAGCATTTGTATTGTATCACTGATTTTTCCTGCCATCATTATATCTTGATTGTCTCCTGATCAGTGCTGCCAACAGCGGTACAGTTGTACCATTTTGGTACATTTCACTTCTGCTGGTAGAGTCTAAGACAATCACACAAAATTTGATACATTTAAATAAATACATTACAATATGGAACAATTCAGTATTTTTGTACTGATATTAGCCGTGTCAATTCAGTCTAAAAGACATGTCACTAATTAAAGACTTGTCAGGGCCATTACATACGAGTTTCTCCAGGTTATTTGGATTGTTTTAATTATATTTGTCGTAGCTGAAGAAAGATACTTTTTTTAACTTTGGAATCTGCTGTACTTGTCTACATAAAAAAGACTTCTCGTCCCCATCGCTGTTCTGGTTGCTCAAAAACTGAAAAAGTAAACCTTCGGGAAAGGTTCTTAAAAATAAAATAAGGGCCCAGAAAAAGTTACCAATCCCTCACAAGGAGGCCTATGCTAAACAAAGCCCCAAATAGAAAGATTAAAAGGTTTTTTGAAAAATAAATAAATGGTCTGCGAAAAAGAAACAGGGCATCATCCTTGCTCATGCCCACTTCTAAAACAATAACTATGAACTTTGAAAACAACTTATTTACATTATTCGATTATTACTCATACAATTCCTAATTTTTGCTTTGATCCCCCCCCGATGGGCTATAATATATACTTATTGTGTTTTTGGAAAAATTGGGGCTATTTTCAATTTGAAACATTGTGGTTATAAAAACGTTGATTTTAAAAGCCAGTTTCGATTTTAAAAATAAAAGATGTTGTTATCTAAATATTTAGGCGAATTTAAAAGATAGTGACTGTAATGACCTTTATTGTGCTATTTGTCGATCTTTTAAAGGCATTTCGGAGAATAGTTTTGTTTCAAATTTAAATCTTGAATACACGTTAGACCATAACCCCCATGTTCACTTCTTTGATCAGTTTCAATTTCAAAGATTTTTTTTCTTTATTGTTTGTAGAAATTAGCGTATATTAGGTTGGGGCTACAAGAGCGTGTCCTCGCCTGAGATCCTCATAAAGTGGAAACGGGGGATTTATATACAATCTCTTCACAGAGAAAACGCCGCTGCCGATGTGACAGTAGAAGCATTTTTGATGCTCAATCTAATGGGAAAAGGTTTTCAGTTTACTGCGAACACATAAGCGTAAATAATGATCAAGAACATCAGTGGAAATTTGGTTCAGCATACCCACCGTTGGTAGCCAACGGATCTCAGCGACGGATTTTCAGCAATATTCTGTGAGAATACAGGATTAAAATTCAATTAAAGCCACTGAAATGTATAAAAAACGTCATTTAGGACAGATTTTGGACCGGTTTTCTGGTCTGAAAAAAAAGCAGTAAATCGCAGCCGTAAATCACAAAAAAACGACATTTTTTGGCTTGAAGTATTATATTACTCCGAACATCTTTCCAGCAGTATCGGGAGCATATGCACTCAATTAGATGGGGGAAAAAACGATGGAGTGGATAAAGGAAGTGAAAGAAAATGTTTGATGTAATATATCAAACAGTTCGTGGTAACGAACTGTAATATAGAGCGACCCGGCTCAACAGTAACCACAACTCTAAAAAACAGAATGTTTATACCAATAGCTTCATCAAAAGAATCACATTTTAATGTTGATTATAGATATATAAGTTTCATCAAGTTTAGTCTTACCAATCAAAAGTTTGCGAATCTGAGACAATTTGCCTTATTTTAGAAAGTAGGGGGAAACACCCTCTAAAAGTCATAGAATCTTAACGAAAATCACCCCATCAGATTCAGCGTATCAGAAAACCGTACTGTAGTGGTTTCAAGCTCCTATCTATAAAAATGTGGAATATTGTATTTTTTTTGTGTTTTGTATATTGTAATACATTGTAATACGTGTGTTTTGTATTGTAATATTGTGTTCTGGCAGAAGGCAGATGACGGATGCGTGTTTATTTGTTTGTTTGATTTTGTGTTTTTTCCCCCAGGGGTGATCGTATCGACCCAGTGGTCCTAGACTATTGCGAGAAGGCTCATTCTAACGAAAATGAAAAGTTTTAGTGCCCTTTTTAAGTGACCAAAAAAATTGGAGGGCACCTAGGCCCCCTCCAACGCTAATTATTTTCCCAAAGTCACCGGGTCAAAATTCTGAGATAGCTATTTTATTCAACATAGTCGAAAAACCTTATGACTATGTCTTGGGGGACGACTTACTCCCCCACAGTTCCCGTGGGTTGGGCCACAAGTTACAAACTTGGACCAGTGCTTACGTATAGTAATGGTTATTAGGAAGTGTACATACGTTTTCAGGGGGATTTTTTGGTTGTTGGGGGAGGGGTTGAGAAGAGGGAAATATATTTGGGAGACTGACCTTGGAGGGGAACAAAATTTCCATGAACGGAGTGCAGGATTTTCTAGCATTATTAAAAAAAAAAAAAAAAAAAAAAATGAAAAAAAAAATTCAACAGAAAGATAGGAGCAGCATTGAAACTTAAAACGAACAGGAAATATTACGCATATGAAGGGTTCACTTCCTCCTAATACCTCGCTCTTTACAGTTAAGTATTTTTAGTCATTTCAACTATTTATTCTACAGACTTTGTGATTCAGGGGTCATTCTTAAGGACTTGGGACAAAATTTAAGCCTTAGTGTAAAGAGTGGGGTACTGACGAGGGGGTGGACCCCTTCATATACGTAATAAAAACAAACGAATACAGAAGTTCGTTACGTAAGCTAATTCGTAAGCTACGTATATCTTTTACTAAAAAAAATGTTCTTAAGAAATTAGAAGTTCTAGTTGCCTTTTTAAGTAACCAAAAAACTGGAGGGCAACTAGGCCTGCTTCCCCGCTCCTTTTTTTGTCAAAATCTTTCGATCAAAATTATGAGAAAGCCATTTAGCCAAAAATATAAATATGCACATTTCGTTTTAATTGTTCATCTGCAGAGAGCCAAAATCAAAACATGCATTAATTCAAAAACATCCAGAAATTAAATAAAAAAAAAACAAATTTTTTTTAACTGAAAGTAAGGAGCGATATTCAAACTTAAACGAACAGAAATTACTTCGTACGTGTAAGGGGTTGCACCCTCCTCAACGTCCCGCTCTTTACGCTGAAGTTTCTTACTGTTTTAAAAAGTAGAGTTGAGAGAAAGAGTCAAACTTCAGCGTAAAGAGCGGGGTGTTGAGGAGGGAGCAGCCCCTTTCATATACGAAATAATTTCTATTCGTTTTAAGTTTTAATATCCCCCTTTCGTTCACTTTCACTTCTTCACTTTTTTTACTTTCAGTTAAAAAAAACTGTTTTTTTTATTTAATCTATAGATAGCACTGTACCTCATTTACGGCCTGAGTGTTGTGCGAGGCGCAACAAGTGAGAAAAAGAAATTGGGTTGTGGTACAAATTTTTGGTAATTGGGACATTCTTTGGGAAGATATTTATTACTTTTTGCTGACAACACTGCTCTAGAATGGGTTGCAAGGTTGGTTTATTTCCTCCAATTGGGCTATGAAATTTTCAGCTTCATGGGACGAGTGACTAAAAAAAATCCTGTTTCTAATATTTATTTTGTGATTTATGTTCTTTGGAGTCTTTGACCACAATATAATGACCACTATAATTTCTTTTGGACTTTGAGTTCCCCCTTCTTATTTGTGGGTACCCCATATCTTCTTCACCATTCCCTGAAAACAAAAGTATGGAAACCGTTTAACGTCCCAATAAAGATTATAAATACGCATAATTCTGACATTTTATTGAAAAGATTTTGTTTTCAGTCTGCTTCTCTTTGACTCTAGATGTAAATGATATTTACATAATGATAAATAATATAATAAATAATATATATAAAAAAATCTAGTAATAAATATAAATATAATATAATATAATAAATAATATATAAATATAATAAATAAATAAATATAATAAATAAATATAAATATAATAAATAATATAATATTAATGATTTGAAGAATTTTAGTCCCGTTTGGATATGTTTCAAATTTATAAGATTATTGTGTTTGATTTTTTGTAATTTTTGCCCTAAATAGGCAGTTGCAATAATAAAATTGGCTCTATAGTGCTTCTTGAAACCTATTAAATTTTGCAACAGAGTTCAATATGCTATGATTCGTACTTTCTGTATAGAAAATTTTAGGGGTATTTATCTGTCAAGATAAATAAAAAAATTTCTTGTTGGAACCATTTTTAATAGGTGTTATGGAGCAGCAAGATTTTTAATTTATATATATTTTATCATTTGAGTTATAATTTTGGTACAAGAAATACGACACAGGCGCACAGAGAAGGAAAGCTAGGCTACTAGACTTCACCATTTCTTACAATTTCGAAGTTACTCGCGTAAAATTAATTTAGCTGTCCCACCAGCATTCAGTAGAGAATAGCAACTGCACTTAATCATTAACTAATTGTAATTAATTTTAAAAAAAAGTTGTATTGAGCACAATTTTCCAAACTTTAAAATAGCTTGTAAATCAGGGTTTAGTACTGTAGTGGGGCTAAACAATTTATTTTGGGCTGTTGTTTGCTGCTGATCTGTATCTGGAATTAATTTTTGCAGTGCAAAGTTGGTGCAAGCTACAATATGATATGCATGCATTAAACTGAGTACGTAAAGGCTAATTTGCTTTTTTATTTTTATATATTTTTTGCTTATAGCAAAGCACTAGTCACTTTTACGACGGGCATGCGTAGAGGGGTGGTAATTTCGTTTATTCACAGGGCTCTTATTTTGCTTAGTGTAGGATATCAGATATGCCGATTGTATATTTCGTCGTTTTACCCACAATAACAATATAAGATGGCATAATAAGTTTATACTAGCGTTTGCTATTTTCAGGCAAGTGATTGTGCCGGTTTTGGCTATATGTTCAGTCGAGCTATGACGCATGGCCTTATATTGCCCTAGCAATGCGGCAACTAAGGCTTATGATAGTATTTTGTTTTTCATTTAAGGTAACTAAAATCAAATGGAATTCTACCTTGTAATTAATTTCAGCAGAAATATTATCGGAAACTTAGAAGTTTCAAAAATATTTATTGGCATTTTCTAAACCGATTTTGATTATGATAAGCTGTAGCCTGAAATTAGAGTTACCGTCTTTCAAGGCATCCCAGCTTTTCAAAAGTTATTATGAAAATTGTATTCTATTTATAATTTATAGATGTTGAAAGCATTATTTATAACCATTCTGAAATATGAATTTTCTAGAAATAATATAACTTTTAAAAATATCAATTTTCAAAAAGTATTTTGAAATAAAGTTTTTGATTATATTATTATTTATAAAATATTGGTCATAATATAGTTTTTTTTCAAAAATCTACCTCGAACATAGCTAAAAATGATATGAAACATATGTTCTGCGAATAAATTAGTCGAAACAGAGAGTAGAAATATAGACTCTGTGGCTAAATAGATATTTAATAACAAGAGTTAATTTGAAAGTGCAGTTACTATTCTCTACTGAATACCGTTTGGACAACGAAATTAATTTTACGCTAATATCTTAAAAGTCGTTAGAAATGGCTTTCCTTCTCTATACGCCGGTGTCGTTTCTTTTGCACCAAAATTATAATTTTGGTCCAGCGAGAGGGATCATTCAAACGAAAATTAAAAGTTCTAGTGCCCTTTTTAAGTTACCAAAAAAATTGGATGGCACCTAGACCCCTCCCACGCTCATTTTTTTCTCAAAGTCACCGGGTCAAAATTCTAAGATAGCCATTTTATTCAACATAGTCGGAAAACCTAATAACTATTTTTTTGGGGACAACTTACTCCCCCACAGTTCCCGTGGGAGGGGCTGCAAGTTACAATCTTTGACCAGTGTTTACACGCAGTAGCCTAATGGTTATTGGGAAGTGTACAGACGCTGTCAGGAGATTTTTTTTTGGTTGGAGGGAGTGGGGCTTGAGGGGAGGGGTTTCTGAGGGGGAAATTTCCATGGAGGAATTTATCATGGGGGAAGAGAATTTCCATGAAGAGGGCACCGGATTTCTTAGTGTTTTTTTTAAACAATGAGAAAATAAATATGAAAAAGTTTTTTCAATTGAAAGTAAAGAGTAGCATTAAAACTTAAAACGAACAGAAATTATAACGCATATCAGGGGTTCACCTCCTCCTAATGACTCGCCCTTTACGCTAAAGAAATATTATTAATTTCAACTATTTATTCTACGGCCTTTGTGATTCAGGGGTCATTGTTAAGGAATTGGGTCAAAATTTAAACTTTAATGTAAAGCGCGAGGTATTGACGAGGGGGTGAACCCTCTCATATATGTAATAAAAACAACGAATATAGAAGTTCGTTAAGTAAGTTAATTCGTAAGTTACGCATATTTTTAATAATGAAAGCGTTCGGAAAGTAACCAAAGTAACCAAAAAATTGGAGGGTAACTAGGCATACTCCCCTGCTCCTTTTTTTCTCAAAACCGTGCGGTCAAAATACAAGGAAGCCATTTAGCCAAAAAATAAATTAATATGCAAACTTCGTTTTAATTATTCATGTGCGGAGAGCCAAAATCAAAATATGTATTAATTCAAAAACGTTCAGAAATTAAATAAAAAAACAAATGTTTATAACTGAAAGTAAGGAGCGACATTAAAAGTTAAAACGAACAGCAATTATTCCGTATATGAAAGGGCTCTTTCCTCCTTAGCGTCCCGCTCTTTACGCTAAAGTTTTTTACTGTTTTAAAAAGTAGAGTTGAGAGAAAGATTCAAACTTTAGCGTAAAGAGCGGAGTGTTGAGGAGGGAACAGTCCCTTTCATGTATGGAGTAATTTCTTTTGTTTTAAGTTTTATTGTCGTTCCTTACTTTCAGTTAAAAACGCTTGTTTTTTTATTTAATATATTAAGGATTTAACTAAATATACATGCATATTAGTTTGAAATATACATGCATGAGATTTAGTTAATTATATTCGGATGCAGAGAGAGAAACCGGTTTTAAAAAAATCAAATAGATGAAACTTTTTGGTGTGGTCGATATGATTGACCGCACTTTCATGAACTTCCATGCAATATATCTTACAAAATATTTTGAGCGGTTAAAAAGTTCATTTATAATTCAAACGTTAATAGTTTGACCCTTTCTCATAATTCTAGTTTTTAAAACAATAAAAAAACTTTAGCGTAAAGAGCGAGGCGTTTAAGAAGGGACAACCCCTTTCATATACGGAATAATTTTTGCTCGTTTTCAGTTTTAATGTTGCTCCTTACTTTCAGTTAAAAACACTTGTATTGTGAAGGAAATTAACCCCCCTATTTACGTAATAATTTCTGTTCTCTCTAGGTTTTTGTGCCGCTCCTTACTTCCAGCTGAAAATTTTATATTTATTTTCTCATTTTTTTTTTTTTTAAATAATGCTAGAAAATCCTGCAGCCCCTTCATGGAAATTCTCTTCCCTCATCATAAACTCCTCCATGAAAAGATCCTCCCACATAACCCCCTCTCCCGACCCACCTCATCTCCCTCAACACGAAAAAGTCCCCCTGAAAACGTCTGTACACTTCCCAATAACCACTATAAGTAAACAATGGTTAAAGGTTGTAAATTGCAGCCCCTCCCCCCGGGACTTTGGGGAATTAAATCATCCCTAAAGACATAATTATTAGATTTTTCGAATATGTTGAACAAAATGGCTATCTCAGAATTTTTATTTGTTGACTTTGGGAACAAAATGAGCGTGGGAGGGGGCCTAGGTTCCCTCCAATTTTATTTTCCCTTAAAAGGGGCACTAGAACCTTTAATTTCCTATAGAATGAGCCCTCTCAAGACATTCTAGGACCACTGGGTAGATACGATCAACCCTGGAAAAAAAAAAAACAACAAAAAACACACAAACACGCATCCGTGATCTGTCTTCTGGCAAAAATCCAAAATTCCACATTTTTGTAGATAGAAGCTTCTTCAGTAGGGTTCTCTGATACGCTGAATTTGATGGTGTGATTTTTGCTAAGCTTCAATAGCTTTTAGTGGGTTTTTCTCCTTATTTTCTAAAATAAGGCAAATTTTCTCAGGCTCGTAACTTTTGATGGGTAAGACTAAACTTGGTGAAACTTATATATTTAAAATCAGCATTAAAATTCGGTTCTTTTGATCAAACTATTGGTATTAAAAATTCGTTTCTTAAGAGTTTCGATTACTATTGAGCCGGGTCGCTCCTTACTACAGTTTGTTACCACGAACTGCTTGATAGTTTCAACCTCTTTGGCCGTTTGGTTACTGAGGATTAAAACTTAAAAAGAACAGAAAATGCTCAAATTAATTACAAGGTAGAATTCCATTTGAATTCAGTTACCTTAAATAAAGAAACATAATCATGCCTTAGTTGCCGCATTGCTAGGGCAAATTGGGTCCATGGGTCATTTCTCGGCAGAATATATAGCCCAAACAGACACAATCACTAGCCTGAAAAACTAGCAAACACTAATATAACCTTATTATGCCATCTTATAGGGCTATTGGGGGTAAAACGAGGAAATATACAACCGGCATATCAGATAACCTACACCAAGCAAAATAAGAGCCCAGTGAAAAAACAAAATTACCACCCCTCGACGTATTCCGTCGTAAAAGTGACTAATGTTTGCTATAAGCAAAGATATATAAAAATAAGAAGGCAAATTATCCTTTACGTACTCAGTGTAGTGCCTGCATACCTTATTGTAGCTTGTACCAATGATTTTTTAAAAATATTTATTTTCAAAAAGTATTTTTAATAAAGTCTTTTATTAAACTATTATTTTATAAGATATTGGTTATAATACAGTTTTTCAGAAATCTACCTCAAATATAGCTGAAAATGATGTTCTGCGAATAATATAGTCGAAACAGAGAGTCGAAACACAGACAATGTGGCTAAATGGATATTTAATAACAAGAGGTTTCTACGCAGTTTTTCCTATTTTTACATTTGGTCAGTATAGATATTTTTTTCAGTCTGATTGAAATACAAAAAAGTAATTTTGACTTACATAAACATAAGAAGTTGACTTTTCATACAGAAAAAAAATATTGGATTAATGATAGATACACAGAGGGTAATCCAAGTCAGGTAGGTCATAATATTAGAGTAGGACTCCTTCTTGGTTAAGGGGTTAGAAACTTTAGGAAATTGAATTCCAAGAAACATGAGGGAGTTTAATTTTCCAAACGCTGTTGTCATCCGGAATGAGGGGCTATCTAATTTGATTTACTAATGTACCTTTCTAATATTTTTACCAGCGTCTATTTATAGTGTTCTAATACATCTAATACATGTTCTAATTGACAAGACTTTCATTTACTTCCATGTAATACATCTTATAAAATATTTTGAATGGTTAAAAACTTCATGTATAATTCAAACGTCGAAAGAAAGAATCATAGGCAGAGCAAAAGCGCTGCTTAAGTCAAGATCGATGTCCGCAGAATGTATTATTGGTTTATTATTTGTCGAGCGGCTAAACTTCATTAAGCTTTTGGTTTAGCACTGTATTGGGGCTAAACAATTTACTTTGGGCTGTTGTTTGCTGCTGATCTGTATCTGAAATTTTATTGTTTGTAGTGCAAAGTTGGTGCAAGCTAAAATAAGGTATTCATGCAATAGACTGAGTGTGTAAAGGCTAATTTGCCTTTTTATTTTTATATATTTTTTGCTCATAGCAAAGTACTAGTCACTTTTACATCGGCATACGTGGAGGGGTGGTAATTTTGTTTGTTCACAGGGCTCTTATTTTGCTTAGTGTAGGATATCTGATATGCCGGTTGTATATTTCCAAGTTTTATCCACAATAGCGCTATAAGAGGGCATAATAAGGTTATATTAGCGTTTGCTATTTTCGGGCTAGTGATTGAGCCGGTTTGGGCTATATGTTCTGCCGAGCAATGACATATGACCCTATATTGCCATAGCCATGCCGCAACTAATGCTCATGATAATGTTTTTTTTTATTAAAGGTAACTGTAATCAAATGGAATTCTACCTTGTTATTAATTTGAACAGTCAAATGAGCGGACATTTGGAAGCTTAGAAAAAGTTTTATTGGTTTATTAAAAACCGATTTGGATTATGTTAAGCTGTAGCCTGAAATCAGAGTTACCATCAATCAGAGCTTTCCAGCTTTTCAAAAATTATTAGTTTTTATAATATGGTAACAATTTATAAAAGCTGAAAGGATACTTTATCACCATTCTGAAATAGGAATTTTCTAGAAATATTATGATGTTTGAAAATCTATATTTTTCAAAAACTACTTTTAGATGCAGTTTTTGATTAAATTATTATTTATAAAATATTTGTCATAATACAATTTTTCAAACACCTACCTCAAATATAGCTGAAAATGATATGAAACATATATTCTGCAAATAAATCAGTTGAAACAGAGAGTCGAAACACAGACAATGCGACTAAATAGATATTTAATAACAACAGGTTTCTACGCAGTTTTTACTATTTTTAAATGTGGTCAGTATAGATATTTTGATCAGTTTGACTGAAATACATAAAAATAAAATTGACGTCCATAAATACAAGAAGTTGATTTTTCATACAGAAAAAAATATTTGATTAATGTTAGATACACAGAGGTTAATTTAAGTCAGGACAGGTCATAAGATTAGAGAAGGGTACCTTCTTGGTTAAGGGGTTAGCAATTTTCGGAAATTCGAATTCCAAGAAACATGAGACAGTTTTAATTTTGTATCGCTGTTGTCATGAGGAATGAGGGGCTATCTAATTTAACTTACTAGTGTACCTTTCTAATATTTTTACCAGCATTATATATAGTGTTCTAATGTTATTAAAGGCAACTGATAGCTTTATAGTAACAACTTGGTTCGATAAGTTAATACTGGAAGTATAAGTACTCTTGGTACTTGTCAATTATATCGACCACACCCAAGAATTGAAGCTATGTTAGTCCTAATGAAATATACTAAATTATGATGAAAGTTTAATGCTTTAGTAACAAAATTACGGCGGCTACAACAGAGAACAATGGAAAGAAGGCTGCTAAGAACGTATTATATTAAATACCTAACCTAACCAATTCTATATATTAAGGATTTAACTTAAATATACATGCATAGTAGTTTATCTGACTGAGATTAAGTTAATTATCTTCAAATACAGAGAGAGAAACCAGTTTTTAACAAATCAAATAGATGGAGCTTTTTAGTGTGGTCGATATAATTGACAAGACTTTCATTTACTTCCATGCAATACATCTTATAAAATATTTTGAATGGTTAAGAACTTCATTTATAATTCAAACGTCGAAAGAAAGAATCATAGGCAGAGCAAAAGCGCTGCTTAAGTAAAGTGCGATGTGGGCAGATTGTATTATTAATATTTTTCTGACCAAGCCACTTCGTATACAAGGAGCCGTCGTAGTAACTTCGAAAAGAGTTCATTCAGTTGTAAATTTTAAAATCTGATGCTCTTTTTAAGAGTTACAAGTATTTGTTGGGCAACCAGCCCCCCCCTTCCCACTGCAAGGCGATCATTTCTCCAAACACATTAAATCAAAATTTTAAAATTGTCAATTTTGTTGAGCATAGTTGAAGGGTCCAGTACTAATATCTTTTTGGAGGACAGCCCCCACCACCATCATAACTCAGGGAAAGGGATATAAGTGAAACTAGTTGCTCATTATCAACAGATTGGGTTTCCATCGAAGGGTTGGCCGCATGAACATCAGAGCGGGCTCATTTGAATTGAAATTATTTGAAAAATGATTTCCAGAAAAGTAAGGCCATATTAACATTAACATCAGAAGAAATACAAACTTCAATGGGTCAAACTCAAATCGACCAATAATCACTATTAAGGAATAAATGAAACCCAAAATTAAGAGAAATTAAATAAATAATCATAGTAAAATAGCATACAACAGGTACTAATATAAATGAATAAAAAAATCATAAAGCGAGTGAAACCAAAGTTGAATATGCAAATCAAACTTAAAAACGAATAAAAATATTTATCTATTGAAGCTTAAAGGAAACCCAAAACAAACAGAAATTAAATAAACAATAGTAAACAAATATGTAATATTTACTAATATAAAACAGTAAATAAATCTTAAAACGAGTGAAACTTAAATTGAATATGCAAATCAAGCTTGAAACGAACAGAAATCTCTAGAAACCAAAGCTTTGGTTTTTCCTCCTTCTCTTGCTGTAAAAGTCTTAAACCTACTACGTCATTTGCACTTTACTGACATTTATATTTGTGTATGTATCAAAAACTTATATTTGTGTATGTATCAAAAACTATATCAAAAAATTTGATACATTTGAATAAATATTGTTTAATACGGAACAATTCAGTATTTTTGAACTGACATTAGCCGTATAAATTCAGTCTAAAAGACGTGTCACTAAAGAAAGACTTATTAGGGCCATTACATACAATTTTCTCCAGGTCAGTTGGATTGGTTTTAACTTTAATTTATTCCGAACAAAAAATGTTTTGTAATAATTGAAGAAAATAGCTATTTTTAATTTGGGAAGCTTCTGTGATGATCTACCTGAAGAAAACTTCTCGTCCCATCACTGCTCTGGTTTTTCAAACCTGATGAAAGTTGTGATAGATGAGTAAACCTTCGGAAAAAGCTCTTAAGATCAAATAGGGGGTCAGGAAAATTTACCAATCCCGCAAAAAGAGGCCTGGGCTGAAGAAAGCTTCAAATATAAGGATTAAAATATAAACAAAAAATAAATGGTCTGCGAAAAAGAAACAGGGAATCATCCTTGCACATGGCCTTTTCTAAGACAAACAGTAAGAACTTTGAAACTCACTTATTTACATTTTAAAATACTTATGCATACCATTCCTAATTGTTGCTTTGTTTTTCCTCCCGTCTCCTCTTTAAGGGACTATCATATATACTTATTAAACGTTGATTTTAAAAGCCAGTTCCGGTTTTAAAAGTCAAAGATGTCGTTATCTAAATATTTAAGCTGATTTAAAAGATAGTGACTGTTCATGGCCTTTATTGTGCTATTTGTTGGGCTATACCCAACTCGAGTTTGCAAGGAGAGAAAAATATCTTTTAAAGGCATTTCGGAGAATAGTTTTGTTTCAACTTGAAATCTTAAATTCGCGTCAGACCAAAACCCACCGTTCGCTTCTTTGATCAGTTTCAATTTCAAACGATTTTTTTTTCCTTTATTGTTTGTAGGTATTAACGTATATTAGGTTTGGGGTACAGGAGGGTGCCCCCGACTGAGATCCTCATAAAGTTGAAAAGGTGGATTTACATACAAAATTTTTACAGAATAAATGCCGCTGTAACTATAGAAGCATTAGTACGAACACGTAAGCCAAAGTAAAGATAAAAAAGATCAGTGGAAATTTGGTTCAGCATAGCCACCGTTGGTAACCAACCGATCCCAGCCACAGCTTTTGAGCAATATTCTGTGAGAATACAAGATTAAAATTCGATTCCATCCCCTGAAATATATAAAAAATGTCATTTAGGACAAATTTAAGACTGGTCTGAAAAAAATGATCGACCAGAGAAAGAAGGTGAAAGAAAATGTGTGATATAATATTTATATAGATAGCGCTGTACTTCATTTACGACCTAAGCGTTCTGCGAGATGCAACAAATGAGAAAAAGAAATTGCGTCAAGGTACTAATTTTTGGTAATTGGGACATTTTTCGGGGCAATCTGTATTACTTTTTGTTGACAACACTGCTCTTGAGTGGGTTGCAAGGTGGTTTTTTTTCCTGCCCATCGGGCTATTAAATTTTCAGAATCGCGGAAAAATTGGCTAAAAAAAAAAAATCCTGTTTCTAATATCTATTTGATCATTTATGTTCTTTGGAGTCTTGGCCCACAATATAATTATAATTTGTCTTGGAATTTGGATGCCCCCTCGTATTTGTGGGTACCCATATCTTCATCACTATTCCTTGAAAATAAACGCATGGTTACGGATTAAAGACCTAATAAAGATAAGAAATATGCATTATTCTGACACAATTTTCCGAGCATTCACTTCCACCCTCAGAGTGAAAAGATAACGAAAATTATTTTAAAACTTCGCATTCTGAAGTTTATCCGTTCGCTAGAAAAGTATCCACGCAGGCAGGGTGTATTTTGTTAGTTTTGAAAAATTAATCAAAGAGAAGGACCTTATAGTAAGAGTGAAATTAAGATAAAGTAACCTAGGTCAATTGTAATTGTACACAGAGCTACTCAAGGGTTGGTGCTGTCTGGAGAAAAATTATTTACAGTACTTCTAACCCAAATCAAATACAAGCAAAAAAGCCGAAATAAAGTTAAAACTTCATCAGAGTAGAAATTTCTCTACCATATGTTCCAGGTCTGAGTGAAAAACTTAAAAGAATTTTATAACATAATGACTTAAGGGTAGCTTTAAGAGGTAGTAATACTTAGGCTAGTTTTTTAAATTCTGGAAAGGATCGGACTTCCGTAGATCAACAAAGTGGGTTTATAAAATCCCATGTACTTGTGGAAGCTCTTACTTGGGACGTACTAACAAGACTTTAAAGCAAAATACCAAACCTGAAGATTTCACGTCGGCCCTCTCGGAACATACCTTTAATTATCCAAATCATTTTATTTTGCTTGAAAATGTTTCTTTGGTTTCTAGGGACCAAGGTTTAAAGCAAATTTTCAGGGAAACAATCGAAAATAAAAATAAAAATTATTCAAGAATAATTCCATAAACAGAGATACAGGTGAATTTGGATTGAACTTAATTTATGATAACTTACTGAGGTCAAATAAAGTAAATATCACCTCACCTAAGACCTATGACCTCTGTCCACGTAATATGTCAGATAAATCTAATGAACCGGAACCGAAAAGGTCAAAGAGGTTTGCTTCCGCTGTTGCATTGAAAAAAATCAGAGCAATAAACTACATGTAATTAGTTTATTAGGCATAACTTTTGTTTATTTTTATTCATGTCTTTTAGTTTTACTGCTGATGATGAACACTGTATATGTGTTCAAAATATCCATTTAAATAATTTTATATCTATTCACTGTCAATAAGAAGGTTTCATCCCTATTTAGAACTGTTTTACTTTCAATAGGGTATTGGTAGCATTCTATATGAAGGGCGTTCTGCTGTCTTGAAAAATCCTTACATTGGGTGATTGAAGCTTCCGGGAGTGAATTTACAGCCTTCACTGCCAGAGGGGTGTTTTTTTTTGCTCTTCTCTCCGCTCCTTCCCTATTTGTAGGGCTTGAAAAATTCTATAGATATTTTGTCTACATGCCTGTCTTAACTTCCCCTGGACAAATCCCTGGAGAGGATTTGTTTTCAGTCTGCCTCTCCTTGACTCTAGGTGTAGAGAATATAATATGAATGACTTGAAGAGTTTTAGTCCCCATTGGATGTGCTTTAAATTTATAAGCTTATTGTGTTGGATTTTTTGTAAATTTTAGTCCTCATAGGCAGTTGCAATTATACAATTTTGCTCGATAGTGCTTCTTGAAACCTATTAAATTAATTATATCCTTATTTTGCGACAGCGTTCAATATGCTATAATTCCTACTTTCTGTATAGAAAATTTTAGGGGTATATATCTGTCAAGATAAATTAAAATCTTCTTGATGAAACCTTTTTAATAGATCCAAGAATTTTAATTTATATATATTTTTTCAATTGAGTTATAATTTTTTGTACAAGAAATACAACACAGGCGCATAGAGAAGGAAAGCTAGGCCACATGACTTCACCATTTCTTACAATTTCGAAGTTAAAATTAGTTTGCAATTAATTAAAAAAAAGTTTTTTTAGAACAATTTTCCAAATTTTAAACAGTTTGTGAATCAGGTTTTAGTCTCGTAGTGGGGCTAACCAATTTACTTTGGGCTGTTGTTTGCTGCTGATGTGTGTCAGGAATTTAATTTTTGTAGTTAAAAGTTGGTGCAAGCCACAATATTTTATAATTGCATTAAACTGAGTACGTAAAGGTTAATTTACCTTTTGATATTTATATATTTTTTGCTTATAGCAAAGCACTAGTCACTTTTAGGACGGCATACAGGAAGGCTCTGCGAAAGTACAGGATAGTTGGCCCCCAGGCTCCCATTGCACTTCCTGGCTGAAGGGCCAAGAAACGGAGATCAGCACCGCCGGTCGGGACTGCAAAGTCTAATGCCGTATTTTTTACCTTTTACTTATTTTGCTTAGTGTTGGTTATCTGATATGTCGATTGTATATTTCTTCGTTTTACCCACATTAGCGCTATAAGAGGGTATAATAAGGTTATATTAACATTTCCTCTTGTCGGGCAAGTAATTGTGCCAGTTTGGGCAATTAATTCTGCGGAGCAATAACTCACAGCCTTAAAATTTATTGATTTATTAAGAGCCAATTAGGATTATCTTAAGGAGTAGCCTGAAACCAGAGTTACCATCTTTCTTGCTGCCAATTTTTTTTAAGGAGTGTGTCATTTTTTCCGAGAATGTGCTTTTTGTGTCATCTCAAATTCCATAATGTGTCACAAAATGTGTCATTTTTTTGCTACAAGTGGTATCATATTTAATTGTCAAATCTTTATTTAATAATAATATTGATAATAATTTACTTCTTACCCACTTACAAAAGGGAAAAGTGGAGCACAAGGAGAAAAACAAAGAACTACAACTAACACAAAAAACACAAAAACAAATAACACAAATACAAGAAAAAAATAACAATTTAGCAAAAGAGGCGGATAAGATGATTGTTAGGACCAAGACAGATTGGCGCTACATCAATTAAATTTGAACTTGGTTTTTCCACTGAAAGAACAATATCCGTTGCCTGATATTTACTAATTAACCTTCGGTTCCGAAATGATCGTGGTAAATAAAGTAGGAACTTTAAATACTGATAGTAATCCGTCTTGACCCTCTTTACGTCAACTTTATTTGAAATATAAAACCATTACAAAATAACACAGAATGGTCGCAGAACTCGAGTACAGCTTTGTAAGTGCTTGTCACCGGAAATGTCTACGATTTCCAACAATTTTAGAATACCCCAGTTTAAGCTTAAATTGAATATCGTGAATCATCTGAAAACGAAAAGAACTTAAAGAATTGCAAACAGAAATCCCAAGCCATCGAAAAGAAGTAACTTGTGGTATGGAAAAAGAAATGCAATCCAAAGGATGAGACGAACTAACCCCATTAAATATAAAAAATTCACATTTATCTACATTTAGCAATAATCCAATTCCTGCAAATGCATAAGCAACGGATCGGACAGAACGCGCTACACCGTCCTCAGTTCGGCTAATAAGAAGCATGTCGTCAGCATAAGCTAGGTATGATACGTCTGTGAATCCTGTAAAACAAGAACTACGTATACCAGACAAAACATTTTCAATAGAAGCATTAAAGATATGAGGAGAGGGAACTATAAGAGAGAATTCTTATAAATAAGAATATCAAGATGAGCGGCACAAATACCATCAAGGTCACAAGACTTTGGCTTTAACCGTCGAAGAGATTTCACAATATTAGCTTTATCAACAGGCATAACATGTCTTTGGCTCACACTATTAGGAAGAACCTTCGCCACTAAAGCAGTAAAACGGCTATGAACATCATAATTAATAGCGGAAAAGATGTGTGTATAATGTTTAATCTACGACAATCTCGGAATAATATCACTAGAAGAAGATTCTTCGAGTTTCGGTGCATTCAGAACATTTTGCCACTGTTTACCATTTGTCGGAAATTCAGCGCCCGAAAACCGAACTGCACGAAGATCACGCTTATAAACTGATTTTGTTCTCTGCTTGATGCTAAAAACTTGACCATTTGTAGGTCTACCGCAAGCAATCCACATTTTCAACCAGAACTTGGCTTGGTTCTTCACTTCCTTAAGTTCCGGATCACACTTCCAAAAGGTCTTACGGGTGTTAAGTCGCACGCGAGTCAACGGAACAGCTATTGCTTCAGTTTGTTTAATCGAAGAAACGATATTTCTGTAGTAAGGGTTTAACTTACCACGAGCATCACTGACGAAATAACCAGCGCCAAGAAGATGATAAGGCACCGAAATAGTGGATAGCAGAATAGCGAGAGTCGAGAAATAGAGTAACCAATTTGCATTATCCCAAAAACGTTTTCAAATCCATTTTTAGACTTAGGAGGAGCACTGAAGCTGAATGTAGAGCTAATAGATAGATTTAAATTAAGAGGGAGATTGTCATAGTCTCTTTCCTCATCTTCGACATGAACATCAGAAATATGAAGAAGGGGCTAACACACACAATGGTCCAAATCAGAAACTGCTCCGCTATTATGGATATATGAGAAGCTGCAATCTTTATTTATAGCCAATGCGCGTCTGGTAGAGTATTTAGTAGGGTCTCAGATCGACTGGATGATATGTGAATGTTGCAATTTAGATCACCGGCAAGAAGCCATGAATACCCAAGAGATTCAATTCCGCTAATTAGACCTTGTAGCTTATCACAAGACTTGGCAAAACTTGAGAACGACTGTACCAACTTTTTATCATTCGGCAGGTAAGCATTAATTAGGACAGAGTCACCAAGTCTTACAGCTAGAAAATGCTCAGATGAGTGGTATCACACCGGTGATAAATCTGCAAGATTCCGTCTGATATAACACACGAGGGCACCAGAAGGCCTACCCCGAGTCCGTCTAGCATTGGTACTAAACACAACGTGATCACGATTCCTTCGTAAAAAATTCACGCGGCAGGCAGGAAGCAAGTGTTCTTGAATGAGAAGGACATCAAAACGGCTTAAATTTTCCTCCAGACTTGGTACTGGCAGACTTTAGTCCCGTTAATGTTAAAAGAGCACACCGAAATTTTGCGACAGTTCATTTATGAAGGCGCCCTGTAACGGTCTTAACAAGAGCCTGGAGACGAGGACAGTGAAAACTAAATGCCACATGATCGTCACCGCAATTTGCGCATATTATCGGATGCGTACATGGAGTATCTTTGCAATATTCATGAGGACCAGAGCATCTAGCACATTTATAGCAGGTACTAGGACGGTTAGCAATTAGATGTTCAGAAGACTGGCATTTGTTACAGCGTCTCGGGATTTTTTAAAATTCATAGACACGGATCAGTTCATATTCAATTTTCAACCCCAGACTAAGATCCGAAATAAGAGACCCTTGATCACTAAAAGCAATCTTGGCACGCCGGGAATTTCCAATCCGGTTGGCTTCAGTAACCCCTGAACAATTCTTGAACAGAGATAAATCAAACGAGTCGCCAATCCCTTTTTCGATTCCGTAGAACTTCCTTTCCAGAAACTTTACATCCGATCCCCGCAAGACTGATCGGGCTGAATCACAATTTATGTAGAAAATTTGATCTATAGCCTGGGATTATGTTCGTCGCTTATGGAAATAACTTGAATGTGCCACCAACTGCAACCCAACATAATTGGATTATGTGAGACATTCGTTACAGGATAAACGGATAGCCTTCTAGATATCCCAGGCTATAGATCAAATTTTCTACATAAGCTCGCAGAGGAGGATTGGCTATTTATACGAGGAATGAATATGCTGTGCATATTAACAACCAACTGAGCCGGAATGTTGAAGGCATTTTTGAATCACTTTTCCTTGAGCTAGATGGGCCTTCTAAGAAAAAGATATTGATTGGAGAAATGTATCGCTCACCCTCTGGTTCTGTTTCTGCTTTTATGGATATACTAACTCAGATTTTACAGCTGATAGGAAACCAGAACCAAGATGTGATCATCATGGGTGATTTTAACATTAATCTAGCCTTTCCTCTAAGAAATAGCTCAGTGGATCTTCTCACCATTATGTCAGGGTCTAATCTTTACCCTTCAATTACAATTCCAACCAGGGTAACAGAAAGTACACACTCACTGATTGACAACATTTTTTCTACATTATGTCCGGCGAAGGTATCAGTCATCACAAGTGACACATCTGATCATTTTCCTATAAACACTGTCTTCAACACAGCGAGGATGCCAACTCCACTCGTAAGAACTAACCAGGGTCTACAAGTAATTAATCTTAAAGAGGAGAATCTTAAACTGTTAAATGATGAGTTAAAAAAAGTTTCTTGGGACAGTGTCCTAGCAAATGAAGATGTGAACGAAGGTTTTGAAATTTTCCACAGTGCGTTTGTAGCTGCATATAAAACATGCTGTTTTAAAGAGAAACCAAGAAACCGTGGAAGAAAAAATACACCAATATGTCCATGGGTTACCGAAAGCTTACTCATATGCATAAATAAGAAAAATAGGTTGAGCAAATTACAGAAACCACCCAAACCGAGAAAACCTAGAGAGATATGAGACGTATAAGAAATGCCTTCATTCAGTTCTGAGGAAAGCAAAAAGAATTTATGTGAATAATAAAATATCGGAAAGTGGGAAGGATGGACGAAAAGTCTGGAAGGTCATTAATTCGACTTTGCGACCAAACGATAAGAGAGCAGAATTGCCTTCCAGACTTTTTGTCAACGGGGAGGCTGTTACGGAACCCACTCAGATTGCAAAAGAACTCAAGGATAGGAGGAATTACATCTAATTCTACGAAAAGTCCCCACAAACTCTACAAGCATTACCTCGGCTCAGCATGCACCAAATCAATGGCAATAATTCCTGTGACATCAAATGAAGTAGAGCTAACTGTGAAGACCTTGAAAGGCACATCAGCATCTGGATTTGACCGGATACACACGAAAGCCCTGAAAGCAGTCCTCCCTTCGATCCTAGAGCCATTAACTTATTCGATAAACCTGTCTCTAAGAAGTGGTGTTTTTCCTTCGATACTAAAAAAAGCAAGAATAATCCCTCTGCATAAAGGTGGCCCTCACGACGATCCATCAAAATTCCGACCCATATCCATATTATCTGTTTTTTTTTCTAAAGTTTTTGAAAAACCCTTACAAAGACTACTTTACCAGTTTCTCGAAAAAAAAGGATTTTTTAATAGTCGTCAGTTCGGCTTCAGACCTGGTCATTCAACAGAAGATGCTCTGGCATCCTTAAGCTTATTCATCAACAGAGCACTTGACTAAGGTCTTCTGCCAGCTGCTATATTGATTGACATCAAGAAAGCATTTGACAGTATGGATCATACAATCTTACTGGGAAAGCTGCAACATATTGGAGTGAGAGGGATATCCCTTCAATGGTTTGAATCTTACCTTCAAAATAGGTGCATCTACATTGAGAATGACCCAAGGAACGACACTACTGTGAACTTTGGTGTGCCCCAAGGATCAATCCTCGGTCCTCTTTTGTTTTTAGTCCATGTAAATGACCTACCTCGTATCCTTAATCCGAATCATGACGACCAAAAATGCTGTAACCTATGCTTTGATCAAACATCTGAGGGCATTACTAACGAGCAAGATGAACTTATAGCATTCGCTGACGACACTACAATGACCTGCTGCGGACTCGATATGCCTTCACTCCAGCGGAAGCTTGAAAACATCATAGAAGAGACCTATCTGTGGATGGATGCCAAAAAACTTGTCATCAATGTAGAAAAATCTTGCATCCTACTATTTTCTAGGGTAGGAACCCTTCACCCAGAAATAAAAGGAATTATGATATCTCGTGGAAAGGTTCAACGACCAGTAAATGGATGTGCAAAATATTTAGGAGTAATAGTAGATGAAAACCTTTCTTTCCTTCCTCACATCCATGCTGTAGAATTAAAGCTTTCAAGGAATCTGGGTATCATGAAGAAACTGAAGCAAACATTCCCACGTAAAACCCTTACCCTTCTCTACAATTCACTCATTAGACCCACTTACAGTATTGCGCAATGGTATGGCAATCGACATTCAAATCCCATCTGAAAAAACTGGATTCCATCCACAAGAATGCCTTGAAGATCATCAAACACACAGAAGATTATCTCTCGCTAAAATCGCTGTTTGAGCTTTCCTGCTTGGTTTTTGCTTTCAGATTCCTCTCCAGCGTGCTTCCACCGCATTTTAGGAATCTATTCCGTTTGGTATCCGAACAGTGTCTTCCAATTACAAGACTATCTGCACAGATCCACATTCGACATACGCCAACAGTAAGGTCGGATTTTTAGCCTGACATCGTCTCTGCTAAGGCTTACAATACCCTACCGCTTGAACTGAGAGGTAGGAGCTCCCTTGGTACTTTCAAAAAGAGAATAAAAAATTATCTTGTTTTGAATTAGTTAAATTTGAATAAAGAATCTAATAAAAAAAACAGATTTTAGCTATTATTGAGTTTTTTTGTGGGGGTTGGAGTGGTTTGCTCCTGGATGAAGAGGTGGGGACTTGTAAGGATGTTTTTTTGGTAGGGGCCATGGTTGTATCGAGAAGTGGAGGGAGAGCCATAGTGCGTATTTATTTTTCAGGTGATAGGGGACTCAGCATGCAGTTTTGCATAGAGATGAGAGATTATGTATGTTATGACTGTTATAATTTTTTTTAATAAACCCGAATGAACTGAACTGTCCCCTGGTAATCCTGGGAAGTGGAGATCATAAGCAGTCACCTTATCTTTAATTTGCAACAGGGTCTGATGAAGAGTGTTAATTTTTGCCGAGAGCCTAGAATAGGCTACTGCAGGCAAACACGGAACCTCTGTGGGGGAACGTATTGCGAAAACAGAAATGATAGGAAAAGCCTCATTTTTCATTTTCTGAAACTGTTCAAGCATGTCCTTCAGGTGATTCATTAGAGCATTTGTTCCCGTGCGTTTAGGAGAAGCATCTGTAATCGACAGCTTTTCCCACAGCAGCTTCTTCCCCTTCGTAATATCAGCCAGCTCAAAAAAGTCAACATATAATTTCAAAATAACTGCATCTTCTACTCCTCTCTCCAAGTTATACTGAAGAAAGTTCAGAACGGGGGAAAAAACTAAATATTCTGAAGGTTCAAGATCGAAGTCCATTTTCCTTGTACATTCGTCAATCCAAACCAGTAATGAAGGAACCTAGGAACAAGGGAAGTGTAAGGACCCCCCTCAACTATTCCCCGCAATTTACGGGTAACTTAATACCGGCAGGTACAATTCGTCGCTTGCGGGAGGTTCCTTCCCCTCTTCTGCTTGTTCCCAGTACACTTCTCAATGATATGAAATCAAAAATTATCTATGGTCACTCAAATAATTCGAGTTTAAACCACTGAATTAGTGCAAGTTTAAAATTGAGAAAAAAAATATATTCACTCTTAATCTAGGTCAAGTTGAACCATAGTAAATATTACAAAATAACAACTGAATTAGCTTCGGTCAGTGAATTAATTACGGTCACTGAAAATCTCACAGCACTTAATTAATACAAGTCCAAAGCAGGTTTTAAAATCCAATAAATCCAAAGAGGTGTTCGCATTTTGAAGACTAAATGAAGACTGAATTGACAAAATTTAGAATTTTGAATATAAAATCTTTTCCAAATCAGTTCAAAAAGGAGTAAACTTAACCTTATCTGGGGATCGAGACGTTTTTATGACGTCATGAAAGTAATAGGAACATTCGATTAAATTAATGTTACACACTATGAATTTGTGTCTGGGTGGCCAACGAGGCAAGTCTACATTTATAAAAGTTTTTGGGACAATCAATTCGACAGTAAATTAAATACTTTTTGCATGACGTTGTAATCGTTATCGACTAAGCTTTAGTTGAGACCTTCGAAAATGGAAAAATACAAGACCACAGTAGGTACGTTTGAGCTTATTAGTTTGCGAGCATAAAACTTGTCCGAGACCTAGATTCAATCAAGAAGAATAAGGCCTGAACACGCTTCTTTTTGTTTTAACATGTTTTGTGCCTACTTTTCTTCTCTAGTACAGTATGTCACTTCGACTCGGCAATCGGAACTTAGTTCCTAGAAAAAACAGTTCCAACTATCTGTCTATCAAGTGGTCTGTGGTTCATTGTGCCCTCATTGAAGCTTAGCTTGAACCAACAAAACTACTAAGCCGTCTTCCTGTCTTAATAGTTACAATCGTACTTCTAATGGACCTAGAGGCCGAGGAAAAATGTAAGCCAAAATCAATTGCATATTTGTACTAAAAATTACAGATGAATATCAGATATATAAGCACTAAACAACTTGATAACCTCTCACACACAGACCCCCTCCCCAGAACTTCAAGTATATTCGACCCTGGCTACATCTAGGGCTCATTGGTCTCTTCTTCTTTCTCTTTGTACCAGGCCATAAAATTCTTCCGCATATCGGAAGGAATTTCCCAGTCGTGCACGGTTCCTGAGGTACGAGAGACCAGCTGCTTTGCATGCATCAGTGAGTCTATCGTGTCGAGAAGTCGACTGTTCCTGAGTTTTGTTTTTATATTTAATAGAACTAAAAATTGACGTTCTGCAGCTGCACTGGAATGCGGAAGAGTACACAGATTTAGCATGAAAAGGGACAGCTCTTCGAACTGTGGCTTGTCTTGAGCATCTTTTGTATTCATAAACGTCTTCCAAAAGATCGAAGGAGACATTTCCGTTCCCATGGTTCTGATAATCTCATCCCTGTGCTGACTCATCAAGATCCACTCCTTGACCTTTCTACTTTACCTTCATGTTTCCCAAGTAAGCTACTGAACCGACCAGTCAGTCCCATTAGAGTGTCAAATTTTCAGCTCAAAGCAGTCACTGGGTCTAAACAAGCCGGAGCTTTTAAAGTGGGATCAGAATGATAAATTCATTTCCTCATTTGTTTGATAACTCCAACAAGGAAGTTCAGGCAGTTCAACCTAAACTGTTTGAAATACATCCTTGTATTTCAGCACGTGCATCTCGGTATTTGGACCAAACGAAATCTCGAAGATTTCCTTGAAACAGCCTGAGATCATGGGTATGACATACGCATCATCATTCTACAAAAGACTTCATGGTTGCCCTTGAGCTTGAAAGGAGTTTGTGAAGCCGAGTGTCACTACTCCGGAAGTCCAAATTCAAGCAACTGATCTTGTTGACCTTTTTCATCCTTTTTAAGTGAAACAAGGTAAGGTTAGAATGAAGCAAATTTGTTTGAAAATAGAAGTATGGTCCATTAGAAATGTTGAAGCTATATTTATTTACTCAATATGTAAGCCATTCAACTAGCTTCCATATAGTATTTTTGTCATATTTTTTGGTGCCTTTTCAAGCCAGATGGATTATTCTGAAGGAAAGACTTCTCTGGAAATTTGTAATCTTATCCGAGGTGGGATACCCCTCCTGTACTCTTAAAATGTGAGTTGTTGCTTATGCATACAGCTTTGGTAAACTGCACGCTGTTTACTTTTTACTATTAAGTACGTACCAGTTGGCTACATCACATACTCAATCAAGCAGCCAATTAAGTTCAGATATTCAACGTGCATTTTGATTTGAAATTTCCACCTATGTCTGTTTTCTTCTCTTGGTTTAAATTTTAAATATAGTGATGGTATCTCTCCTGTATTCCGTACTGTTTGTGTACTACGGGCACCGTAAGGTAGTGCTATTCCCCTCCGTTAATTTGTAGTTTTTCTAGAGATAGAAAATTAAAATTTTACTTTTCTTTTATTACCATTTAAAAAACAAGACTTGGATGACAAAATTGTGTCATTTTTTTTTAAATGTGTCATTTTCGTCGATTGTGTCATTTTTTATCGAAAAATATGTCATTTGCGTCGATTGTGTCATCATTTCGACTGAATGTGTCATTGTGTCACGCAACATCAAATTGTGTCATTTTGACACAAAATGTGTCAATTTGGCAGCCTAGATTTGGACTATTATTTTCTTTAAAAAAAAAACCTTGATACGGATTAAAAGTGTTATGATCTACTGACCTAAATTCAGGTATCTAATTACATTCCATGTATCGATTATATTTCAGTCGCCAATGAGCTCTTGTCGCGTGCAAAAAGAAACCAGTTATTTTTTCCTATTGAATATGTCTGGACTTCTAAATTAGCATAATGTCGAATGAGAAAAAAAGATATGTACATAATGCTTTGCTAGATTATTTATCGCGAGCGCTCCAAGCAAATAAAACCGATGAAATTTGCGAAAAGGCAGTGGGATTTTATGACAAGGATACGATTATAAAAGCTAAGGATACACTTTAGCACTCTTCGAATACTCCGAGTCGCAACGTTGCTCGCAAAAAGATTGCCGATGATGTATTAGATATGCTGAAACTGATCCAGTTATGTGAGACTAACCGGATCAAATTGCCGAAATTCGTAATTTTTGATCCTACGGAGGTCTCAACTACGCCTGATGAATTGGGTGCTATTGTTGCTCAAAAAGTGACAGAAATTTTCAATAATTTGAAGGACTTTATTGAAAGTGAGAAAAAAGCCCGTGCAGCTGAGAAACTTGCTACATCCATGAATCAATTAGTCACTCAACCGGCCAAGCCTTCCTATGCAGTTATTCTCAAGAAGCCCTCCTTAGACCGTAAACAGCCGGATTCTCGTAAAGCTTATCTGAAGCATGTATGTCGAGAAGCTGGTGGGAATATAATCGAGCTTCGTCCCAGTAGAGACGCCTGGAAAGTAGTCACAAAGGATAAAAGTGGTGCCGAATCTATTATATCACGCATAACCGGGAATAACCCTGAAGTCGAGCCTAGACTCCAATGCCCCTTCTTTTTCGGTATTATCCGCTATGTTCCTGGAGACCTGAAAGAAAATAGCCTATGTGATCTAATTGCCAACTGTTTGAAAGCAAGTCAAATCCGAAACACCCGTTCGTTTAAGCTTTTTTTTAAGTCTAAAGAGGACCTCGAGTCTTCTATTCGCTTTCAGCCCATCATAGGGTACGAAAGACTCCCCATTAGCATATTTCAACGCTTGCCACCCCAATGGTTCTCTTGCCAGTCATATGGTCATTTTGCGTCTGCGTGCTCAGGTACCCAAAAATGTTCGAGGTGTGGTGAGGCTGGCGACTCCACAACCAGAGAGAATCCTTGTATCAAGGCACTTAGTGTGCTATTTGCAATTCCTCTGACCACCCATGTTACAGTTTAAAATGTCCTGTCGCTCAGTCTCTTCTTAAGAATTCCAATGCCCGAAGAAACCTCAAAAATTGTGTCGTGGAACATTAATGGGAAAGTTCTACCGAAAAATCACCTACTGTCTGAACTTTGCTTGCTGTTTGACGTGGTGGGTCTTCAGGAACACCTCTTGTCAAGCGATAGTCGTCAACTGTTGGAGTTCACGTCTTCTCATAATCTGTTTTTCCACCATGCTAATTCCACTCGTGGTAGGCCTTCAGGTGGTTTGGCCCTGACGATTCGGAAAGAGCTACTTGGTAATCTAGTTGCTAAGTCTGACAGTTTCCTTGCGGTTAAAGTTTCGAATGTGGTCATATTCATAGTTTATTTTCCTACCAATTACCGTAATGGTATATGTGAGAGGAATTTCATGTACATGTACATCTATTGCCCAGTTAGTATCATAATATGAAGATGAAGGCCTAAGTTGTCTCCTGTTTGGTGACTTTAACTGTGAACTGTCGGACCCTGAAAACAATAGATCTCAGATCTTTCTCCATGCTTGTCCAAGTCTCACCTATGATGGAAATGATCGCGATTTTACGTACATCCATCAATCTGGCTCTGTGTCTCAGTTGGACTATTTATATTGTTCTTCTATGACTAAACCCATCACTAATACTACGGTTCTTGATTACTCCATATCCGACAACATACTGACCTGTAATTCCTTTCAAATAAAGCCCTTGCCGCAAACTTCACCCACAAATTCCCCACCTAAATGGTTGTTCAGCCTCAACTGGGAAGCTGCTAACATCGATTCCTACCAGAATTCATGTGACTACATAATGTTGAAGATCCGAATTCCTTTAGCACTTCTCTTTTGTCCGAACATGACAGTAGACTCAGAAAAAACATCCTACTAAACATCTACTGTTCTGAGATAACGCATGCTATCCATACAGCTGAGGAAACTGCAGTTCCTGTCCACAAGATTCGCCACGGCACGGAAGTGCGTAACTGGCGGAATAATCCTAGTCTCCTGGCCGCATGTGATTCAGCAAAATTCTGGTTACATTTATGATCAGATTGTGGGAAGCCACGCTCCGGAGTAGTCAACGCTGTCCGTATTCACACGAAACGTAAATTTTCCAAAGCCATCGCACAGCATAAGGCTAACGAAATTGCCCGTACCAGCGAGATAGTCGATAATTCGCCTCCTGCTTTATGGCATCTTCGAGCTAAAAACAAATCATCCAATGACCCACTCTGCATGCCAGAAAAAGACTGGTGCGACTACTTCAGAGACCAATTTTCAGCCCCTAATTCCTACCTAGACAACACCTTTTGCCAGGCCCTCGATAAGGAGTTTCAGTTTCCAGTTAAGGATATTGGTGTCCTGGTGACTCCGTCCTTGATGCGTTCCAAAATTGAAAAGTTAAAAAAAAAAATCTAAGGGCATCGATGGTATATCTGGTACCCATTTAAGCTTTGCCAGAAATCTTCTCCTAGAGCACTTTTCTTTGCTATTTCAAATGATTTTCCTTACTGACATCGTTCCAGACAGTTTTGTTGTTGGATTGGTCCATCCTATTCTCAAAAAAGGTAAACCAGCTGACCAGTGTGCTTCATATTGTCCGATCACTGATTCAAGTACTTTTTGTAAGCTATTTGAATCCCTTGTTTTTGATGCAGTTGCCCTTCGATGCACTACTCCGGACGACCAGTTCGGGTTCAAAAAGCATTCATGACGGGAACACGTTCACAGTGTTCTTGTAAATCTTCTCATTGATGCAGATAAAAATGGCGATCTTCTCGTCTTTGGAGCGCTTGATGTTAGTGGAGCCTTCGATTCTGGCATCCATGGCCCTATCCTGCTCAAAGCCCTTCAGCGAGGTGTTTCCTCTTGCATCATTTCCCCTGTTTACAGTATGTACAACAAGCTCTCGGCTGTCATCCAGATCCCCTCTCCGTCCGGCACTTTTCCTTCTAAAGAAATGCTGAGTGTCAAGAAAGGCGTACGTCAAGGTGGCAAAACTTCACCATCACTGTTTAATAACGCTATCATCGAAGCACAACAAGTAATAAAGCCGTCGTACTTTTTCTGTGGGATTAATCTTTCGCTGCGAACTTCGCTGATGACATTCTTCATGTTTCTCGCTCGATATCTTTATTTCAATAAAATTACGACTCACTTGCAGCGGCATACAAGAAGATCGGACTTTCCTTCAACGAATCTAAAAACAGAACTTCTTTTCTTCAATGGTTCAAAAAATGAGCCTTCATTAACCTCTCCGTTAAGATTGGCGACACTCTGATTAAGCCTTGTGAGTCCCTTACCTATCTTGGCCTTCCTATTTCTTCTACATTGAAGGACACACGCTCAGCACTGACAAACCACCTCTGTTCCCGTCTACGAGCGTCTTACGGATTACTTGTTGCCAATAAGTATCGTTTCAGCCGTCCTCTCCTTGCCCGGCTATACAATGCTTTTACTACCCTTCATCTGCTTGCTCTGGTTCCCTTCTGGAAAATATTCACAGATACCGAAAAGAAAGCCATTGTCAGCGCATTTTACAGATATGCTAAGTTTCTCCTGCGTCTCCCTTTGTGGCACAGTAATGGCGACATCTCCAGGAAATATAAGGTCACCAACCCTTCCATGGCCATAGAGAGAAGAATCTCCAAATTCAGTACCAATGTTTTAAGAGCAGATCACTCCTGGACTAGTGTTATTTTATAACTTTGTAGTGGAGGTGTATTTAAATTTTTGTGCTTTTCTTTCTTTTTCTTTTATATACTCTGTCTTTTCCGTTCTAGATGGGTAATAAATTAATAATAATAATAAAATTAGTTCTGCAAATATCGCTAATCTAAATTACGCAGGAGAAAGCAAATTTAAATTCATGGGGGAAGGGAATTTTCCATGGAGGGGGAGCTTGATTTCCCCACAATATTTAAAAAATGATCAACAATTAAATAAAAAACAAGTTTTTTTTTAACTGAATTTAAGAAGTAACATTAAAACTTAAAAACTAACAGAAAAGATTAATTATATGAAATAGGTTGCCTCTCCTCAATAGCTCGCTCTTACGCTAAAGTTTCTTTGTTAACTTTTAAAAGAGGTTATTATTTTAATTAAACAGCCTTTGTGATTCAGGAGTCATTCTGGAACAACTGGAACGAAAATCAAACTTAGGTTATTTGAAGGTTATTATTAGTTAAAAAAAAAGTTCATTTTAACTATTCATTTTCAGTGAGCCAAATTCAAAACTTGCATTGATTCAAAAACGTTCAGAAATTAAATAAAAAAAACAGGTTTTTTAAACCGTAAGTACAGAGTTTTAAGTTTTAATGTCGCTGCTTACTTTCGGTTGGAAAAACTTGTTTTTTTTAATTTTTACTTAAAAAAGGATAAAAAACCTATTTAAGTATGTTCATTTTTAATATTTTATCAAATCGTTTATTAAAATTTCAATGGAGTACATCCAAATGCTCACAATAAGAAAGTATAGCGCCATCTTTTTTTCTATCCCTGATAAATTTGGAAACTGGCTGATTTCGTTTTAATTAAATTCAATTCATCACCTTGAAGTTGAAGATTGCTTTCATTAAATTTTTGAAACATATTAGTCCAGTAAACGATTTCACTTTTGGATTGAATTAGTTCCCCATTTTTGTCTTTCAGGAAATCCAGCATCGAGTTAAATAGCTTGTAAAACCTATTTAAATAGACACCCTTTGACAACCCTTGAGTTCCTGTATGAAGCAGCAAACGATTCAATTCATCATGGTTTCAATACAAAGTTGCTTAAGTAATCTATCATTCAATGATCTGCTTCGGATAGTATTGATAGCTTTAATTACATGTTCTAATGAATTATGTAGGCCTGCACTTCAATTTTAGCAAAAAGATGTTGGCGATGAATGACAAAGAGTATTATGAATTGGACACCCCCTTTTTCAAATATCCAAGAAAACCCTTGTAGTGCCCTACCTTCTTTGGAACACTATCTTTGTCTATGGATAAAATATTACTTAGAGGTTTTCCTTTTTCTGAAAAAAAACATCTAATGCGAGAAATAACGATCCTCCCTTCGTGTCAGTTTACAATTATGTAGCAAATAATAATTCTTAGCAAATTTCTTTTTTCTTTATGAACCATATGTATGCTAAAATCAAAGCTTCGTTTCCTGGCAAAGTTAACTTGTCAAGCTGAATAGAAAACCGGTATGTTTTCAATAACCCCAAAATGAATCTTCAACATCCTATGCCATTCTCTCAACTCTTCTTTCCACTGTATTATTGTTCAAACAAATTTTCTTGATAATATCAAATGCTGGATTGTGTTACACAGTACGTACTACTTCACTTGTAGCCGGTGTTATTAGTTCTTCACCAATAGTATAAGGCATTCTGGATTTGGTAATCATTCCTGAAATATTATATGATGCAAACCAGCCATTGCCATCTCCTAAGGTTGCGGTTAAAAAAAATTTTCCACAGTCGGTTTTTGGCTAAATTTTTCTTTTAGTGTACAAAACTAACTTAAATCCTTATCTTTTTATCGCCATGAATTTTAGTCAAATATCCTTGAGGTCTAGAAAACTTCATAGTTTCGTTTGGTAATGTTGGCTGGCAAATCATACCCATTGGCAATGTTATATTTACAGGGGATTCATTAAAGCCATATTTAATATATTTTATATTATATTGTCAACATTTTTCTTTGGTTCAGCTATTATTATCTATAGAAAAAATAAAACTTTTATGGAGGCATTTAATGAAATATATGTTTTATATTGTTATTACTGTCATATATTTCAATTTATAAATTTGTTAAGTTAGAAGACGTAAAAATAAGTTAAATGAAGAAAAAATAACACTAAAACCATGTTAACAAATGAACACATTTATAAATCTTAACTTACAATGTTTTATTTTATTTATAAATGTGTTATTATGCTTTCACCGCCCCATAGAGCTAATCATTGCCCCCCTCCAAACATATCTTCGTCCATCACCGTCCACTGGTTTCCTGCAGCGACCCCAAGGGGGTGGTAACGCCCTCTTTGGGAATCACTGTTCTAGATCATCTATTCAGTGTTTATTGTTTAATGACGGTAAAACAAGCGCTTCAAATGCAGAAAAATAATATAACCTGAGGTGCATAACATTGCGGCACTTTAGCAAACTGAATTGATTGAACAGGAACACAATAGAACTATCGCAAAAATAAAAAAAAAAATAAAACAGTCAATACGCTCAAAGTTTATCAAATAACAAATTATGTTCTCAATTTGTGCGTAGGAAAATTATATAGTAAATCTTGACAGTTGTTAACCATTGACTGTTCCTAAATAATCCTGGATTGATCATAATTTGAAAGGTTGAAATATGATCATGAGAACGATTCTATATAAGCGAAATAGGTGGGACTTAGAGTTAAAAGTTGTAATAAAATAGGCTATACTCATAAAAACAAGTTACTTCCACTGGAACTTAGACCTGTTTGGGCTAAGTTAAAAAGTTTGATTCTTATTTAATATTTAGATTAGTTTTTCCCTCCGCCCATAGATATTAAAGAATAGTTTTAAGGCATTGAAAAAAAAACTTTTATTATATGCTCACGGAAAGAGTAAAAAAAAAACAATATTATTGCCCTCCCTAGATTTAAAAAAATGCACCCCCTTATGCATTTTCTTGAATTGACATCCCTGGGAATGTAATAATATTGAAGTTTGTGCGAGTCACGATAAAGGTAAACCTTTTTCTCATTAACAATAAACTAATTTAACAAAGAAAAGGGGGACTCAACCGCAAAACAGTTGCAAAAAAAAGCGCTGAAGCTCACCTAAGGCCATGGAAGGATCAACCGCCAATAAAAACTTCACCAATATTTCGACTGTAACTTTGCTGTCTCATCTTCTGGTTTGTTTAGAGTTGAAAATTGTTAATTCTACTTACATTTCTTCGTTTTTTGCATTTCAAGTTTTTCGTTAATAGTGACCTCTGTTGGGTTTAAGCTTGACTTCTTCCTGTTCCTGCTCAGTTTAAGTTTAAATATCACTTTTAAATTTTCGCTGAGAAACTTTGTTTTTCATTATTGAATAAAAATTCAGTAATGTTAATTCAGAAAAATTTAGAGGGAGGGGCAAAATATATTTTTAAAATATATGGGAGTGGAATTTTTTTATTCTTCGATAAAAATATAAAAAAGACTTTTTTCAATGAAAAAACCAAAATAGGCAGTTTCTTAATCTAGGGGGCAAAAACTATAGAGTTGGAAAAATTCTCTTCTTGAGCCCGACCCCTCCCCTGAAAAGTATTTTTTTTATTGATTCAACATAGCTTGCACTAAAACTTAATTACGAATAATAGATTTAAATGAACGGTTGAGTCATCGGTGAATCGTGTAGTTTGCTGAGAGATCACATTGAAACTCTTCGTTTTAAATCAATCAGTGTTGTTGATGGATCAAGGATTATATGTACGGACGAGATCTCCATGTTAGAAGACCTTAGTAGCACTCGGTATTATTTACTTCGTAATTTTTGCCGCTTGGTTAGGGACAATATTTCCCACAAGGGTATCGTTGAGAAGTTTCGGTTCTATGTATTTTAAAATTCAAAGAGATTCAAGCTCCACCTTCTAAAGCCTGAATAGGTTCTCCTTGTGAAACTTTAAACCACAAAGGATAGTAAAATTTTAGAGTCATAAAATCTATTATAAGTGACCACTCTGGCTGTCTTTTTTTATCGTTAATATTATTTTTTTCAGATGGCACAACTGATGTAACTAGGACGTTGCATTATGGTATGCCAACTAAATGGCAAAAAGAAACTTATACACGAGTATTGATGGGGCATATAAACTTGGGACTCTTGACTTTCCCCGAAGGCAAAACTGACAAAGATATAGATATTTTAGCGAGAGCACCACTTTATGAAGCTGGCCTGAATTATAGACATGGAACAGGACATGGAATTGGTGCTTTTCTGAATGTTCATGAAAGTGAGTTTTTGTTGTGTTTCGAGGTTCGTGGCGTGTTTTTTATGTCCTAATTATTAAGAATAGCAATCCAAAACAGGTTTTTTTTAGATGTACGGAAAACACTGTTTTCCTCAAATTGTTTTCGTCACTGTTTACTCAAAATTTGTGTCAGCGATTTCATTGCAGCTCCACCCACCTTGCTCAACTCGGTGATATCGGCCTAGTTTACTCAACATCTTTTAGTCCAACTCTGATGCAACTAAAAATTCACTCAACGTAGCATCGGGCTGCTCAATTCGAGTAAAGTCATCCCCGTAAAATCGAAGAATTAAAATTTTGTTGCAAGTGACATGGTTTTGCCTGAAGCGAAATATAGCTTTTTTAATGTTTTCAGTAAAGTACAAACTATGCACTGGTCTTTAGAAAGCACGGTGGGTGTGTGTGCTAAGCCTTACTCCTCTTGTTTTCTGCTTGGTTCGAGTTTGACTCAGTTATTTATCGTAATTTCTGTTTGTTTTTGATTTCATTTATTTACTGAAGGTGATTTATCGTAGTTTTACGCTTGAAAAATTATTCCAATTTATATCCGCTCATCTTTGGCTTAATGTAGCTTTTTACTTTTCTTTGAAAAATTGCTTTTGTGGAGTAAGTTTTTTCTTAACTTAATTCTCGATGAAAAATTTTTTTTTAAGTTTTTTTTCAGTTTTTCTTCATGAAAATACAAATTTTGTGTTTCTGTTTTCCACAATTTTCAATAATGTACGCCCTTTTGATAATATGGCCATACGTGGTATCTTTTGATTTTGTTTTACACCCACTAAACTTTCCTTGAAAAATAAAACATAATATGCTTCTCTGTTCCTCAGCCATTGTATCAATGCCATATTGACAGTCTGGATGCAGTTACACTCTTTTGATTTAGTCTAATAATAAGAGAAGAATTAGTAATAGTAATGGCCCTGAAAGCTTTGACTTAATACCCTCAGTCGTTGTTAAGTTATTGTTGAAATGTTTTATTTACAGCCAGAATGCACATAGTGTCTTTTGATTTAGTTTTGAAGTAACGTTAACCTATTTTGAAAGCTTCTATATACCCAATTTTAGTCTTAAGATATTCCACCTCTATATCTTGACAACCTGGTGTATTTTGACAACTTGGATGTACTTGAACTATTTTGATTTCGTTCAAGAGTGGAATTAATAATAGCAGTAGAAGTAGCAGTAAAAGTAGTACCAAAGTGGTAGTAATATTGTTAGCCTTGGGAGTTTCATATTAATACGATAAGGCGTTGCTGAGAAATTGCTAGTACACCCCTTTGACAACCCACATGTGCATAGTGTCTTTTGAATAAGTTCAATATTACTCATTACAGTTGATTACAACATTACAGTTCAGCATTTCTCACCATGACTGGAAAGTCTTACTAATACTCTTAGCATTTGCAATAGCAGTTGATATGGTAGCAGAAGTAATAGTAGGAGCATTAGGACTAGTATTAGTGATAGCAGAAGTAGCACTAACAGTAAACATAATGATATTCAAATTGTGCCTTTTTGGTCTAGTTCAACATCCCCTCCTTGTGCCCTGATTGTTAAAACTTAATATTTTGAATCATTTCTTAGATATCGCTGATATACCCTTTTGATAACCTGCATGCAGATAATGTGTTTTGGTTTAGCCTAACCTCCTCCTCAATAGTCCCTGAAAGTTAAAATTAATACCATTAGCCTTAGCATTAATGGCAGCAGTATTTCTGCTGCTAGTTGTAGTTTGCATATAGTGCATTTTTATTAGTACAACTTAGCCCTCAACATGCCCTGAAAGTTTTGCTGAAAGTTTAAACTTAAGAATCTAAGCCACTCCTGAGATATTGCCGGCACACCCATTTGAAAATCCACATGCTCTTGGTGTGTTCTGATTTAGTTAAAATTCTACCGAAACTTTCCCTGAAAGCTGCAGCTTAATACCCTTAGGTTCAGTAGCGGTAATAGTTGTAGTAATAGTAGTAGCAGTAGTAGCGGTATACACATAGCACCTTTCGTTTTTCTCAGTATCCCTGTCAACAGGCGCTGTAAGTCTCACCGTAATACTGTAAACAGTTCTTGGGATATACTTAATACCTCATAACTATAGGATATAGTTAATACGCCCTGCAGCACATAGTCTGTTTTGATTCAGTTCAACATCTCCTCAACATTCCCTTAACTTAGTTTCGTTGAAGTTTTAGTTTCGTTGACAAGCTGTCCGTCTAGACAGCTTCTGACGAAAGTAAACTTTTACCCTTAGTTTTTGTCGTAGTAGAACTCGGCTGTCCTCCGACAAAACGTAGTATCTACAAAAAAAATCGAATTTTAGTTAAGATTGGATCCCACTTGTTAAGAATACGAGGAATACAATGATGCAAACGATGCTTGATCTCACCTAGTATCTTCACAAGACCTCAGCTTTGTTTTTGTGTCATACCTTGTACATGCTACCAGGTGTACATACCAGTATGCACATACCAGGTTGCATATACTAGAAATCGACATTTTGCCAAAACCTAGCATCTAAAAATTTAGCACGACATTCCATCAAAAACAGCCAAAGGTGGGGAGAAAAGATAACACGAGACAAGTTGAAACGCCCAATCAATGAACCATTATATAAGAAGCAGTGCAATTACTTACAAAGAAAGCTGATTTGCAATCTAGAAATGCTATTGGGTAGAGCCTTAGGAATTGAGACTCAAGTGGTTTGCAGGGAGTGTAAAATTGACTGTCATCAAACTGCGCTTCAACGACTTCACAGAAGTCATTCAAAAAAAAATAAAGCGAGATTTTATTTTCTTCCAAAGGCCGTGGCACACCTCCTAACATAAATCCCAGTATGCAAGAAAACATTTCAAAACACCCTTGGCTTATAAACTGATGCACTTATTGCTGAAATGCCCAAGAAAATAAAAAATGGAATCGTTGGTCAAAATGTCCATGAAAACCGTGGAAAAAAAGTGCCTCGGCACAAGATCTTGGTAAAATCAAAGGAAAGATTACCTCACATATAAACAGCTTAAATTCATGTGGCCCACACTATCGAATAAAAAAAGCATCAATTGTAAAGCACTTACCTTCTTCGTTGAGTATCTGGTTCATGTTCGATGATTTCTTAGAAAAGCACATTGATATTCGTATCTTAGTTGAAATATTCGTATCTCAGTTGACATGTAAGCAATACTCAAAAAAAGGCAATGGTATTGAGGTAGATAATGAAGAGCTACATGATCAGGAACTCAATAGTTCTTTTAAAGACGAATGGTTGAGGCACATAGATATGGCTAGGAAAGCCATCCACTAGCATAAGAAAGATGCAAGGGAAAACAAGGGTTCTTATACAAGAGTATACACATTGGACCTCCAGAATGTGATCTTGGTTCCAGTGTTGCAAAGGGAAAACAAGGATGCAAGATGCAAGGGAAAACAAGGGTTCTTATACAAGAGTATACACATTGGACCTCCAGAATGTGATCTTGGTTCCAGTGTTGCCCTGAAATAAAGAGTCTATTTCTTTAAGTCGTTTGGTAGTTTCCAACGAGACATTTACAAAAGTACATCCGAAAGATCTGCTATGGCGTGAGACACTAAGAGGCAGGGGAGCTGAGAACATTGTTGACTCTCTCTATTCAGTATTTACTGCAACAAGTGAAAGAGATGCCAGAGTATTCATATTGTGGATGGATATTTTTTTAGGCCAGAATAAGAACTGGGTCTCATACACAGCCCTTGTACAAATTGTCAACCAGGATTTCAGGCCAGAGCGCATCATTCTCAGGTGGCTTACTAAGGGGCACACTCATAATGCTGCTGACGGAATTCACAGCAATATTGAGGTGAAGATGAAGAAAATGGGAAAAATAGATGATTTTCTTGATTTTACTTTTGTGAGTGGGTCAAGAAAAAGATAACTGCTATCACAATGGACAGCTCCTTTCGACCTCAAGAAAGAGAGCTAGCACAAGGAAGGCCAAGCTCCCTGACTTGAAAGACATTGTTGAAGCTGAGTTCCGTAAAGGGTTCTAAAGCCTTGAGACTGATGAAGTTGAGATTTATGACTTCCTTCAAAAGTCATTCTACCACAGGAAAATACCTAACCCAGACTCAACTTAAAAGGGTTTTTGCAAAGAAAAAAAGGATGCCAATGTATAGAAATTAAGGCAAATGAGGCCAAGGAATAGGTGGAAATTTTGGAAAAAAACTTTCAGTCACGTCTGTTCTTGACTTGACAATGAATGAAGATGACCCAAAGGAAGAAAAATAGAAGTCTGAATGTACATATTTGTCAAAATTTGGTATGTTAGAAGGCACTAGAGTATTGCTAGGTTTTTAAAAGTGTAAACAGGTGTAGATACTAGGTTTTGTCAGTTGAATTTCATGTTGACCTCGGCAGAAAAATACTAACAAAGCCTAGTATCTACTTCTGAGGTTTTAATAAATGCAACGACTTTGTAATTGGTATTTTTGGGATCAGTGAAATATTTTCTACTTTTGTGATATTTCAAAACGTTAAAAAATGGTGTCGCAAAAGAAGTGGCTTTAAAAAGCAACATTTTTGCGTTTTTCTCTAAACTTACTCAGATGTAGAAACTAGGTTTTTTCGGAGGACGGCCGAAGTATTAATTGTATAAGCAATAGTAGCAGGGGTGTTGATAGAATTAGTAGTAATAGTAGTAGCAGTAGTAGTGGTAGTAGTAGTTCTAATAGTAATAGTATTAGCGTGCATATATTGCCTTTTGGTCAATCGATCGCCCCCTCATTATTCACTGAAAGTTCCAACCTTATACTCAAGTCATTCCTTAGGTACACCCTTTCCACAGCCCAAATATACATAATGTGTTTTAATCTAGTTCAACAGTACCTTCGACACTCCCTGAAAGCTTCATCTGAATGCCCTTGGCCTATTTTAACAACAAAGGAAAAAAAATGCTCAAATGTGGTCAAATGGTCAAAATGTCAAATATGCCATAACAAATATATGTAAACACTGGGCAAATTGCATAACTTACAGCCCTTGCCCCTAGAGCTGTGGGGGTTTTCATCTCTGGGGTATAGCAATCGGACTTCTCAACTATGCTGAACAAAATGACAATCTTAAGATTTTCATCTGATATCTTCTGGGAAAAAGGTGTTTGGGAGGTAGGGAGGTCGGTTGTCCTTCAATTACTCTTGACTCGTAAAAAGGGCTCTCGAACTTTCAAATTTCAACAGAATGATCCCTTTTTCAAATTTCTACGACAAATCTTTCCATACGAAGTGCTTTGGGGAAAAAATAAAAAATTATTCGTAACCAATTATGCCCACTTCGCTCTTTACTTAGGTGCTACTATTGCACTGCCTATGATTGGGTAAATTTTATTATGCTAATGTCTCTAATGCCTCTAATAAGTAGCTTTAGATCTTGCACATATAATATTTAAAATCTGTGTAAAAAGTAATTGTTGTGAATTTTTTTGTTATGTTGCGAGAGCAACACTTTGATTTTGTCCCGGTCTTTTTTTTTTCTTATGCCGCCGATCTCAGCTTATTCCTGGAAACTGTTAAAGGTCCAACCTGTGCGGTTTTTTTCGGAAAGTGTGGACCTCAGGCCGGATTGATGACATTATGATTATGACATTACATTTTGGAAAGCTCCGCAGAACTCTTACCTGGGGCCAAAAAGGATGGTTTTTGCTTGTCCACGAGCCAGAGCCTATGGTGTGTGAAGTGAAGTGGAGTTATATAGCCTATGTCATAGAGGAGAATCTGAAGTTGTGCAGCCAAGCCTTCGTTTCATCATACCATGTTTCTGCTTTCGAGTGGAAATTTCCGTGCTAGCAGGCAAGCAGGCAGGCACCACTTTTAAATTGAAGATGGACTAAAATCTACAAGTGTTAAATATATGTGGCAGTTACCCGGCCCCACAGCCAATGTATTTTCTTTGAGTGATAAATAGAAAAATTTGCAGAAGCAAAAAGGTGGCATTTTCCCACGGGTCCGAAAGTGCTGCCATCTATTGTTTCTATCCATTTCTGTTCGTGATGTCAGCTGATTTTATCATTTGGTTTTTTGGACCTGGGATTGCGGTAGAGAAATGGTATCAGATGTGCCTAATAAACTTTAAAATTTCTCTCATTGCAAAAGAAATTGGAGCTTATCCTTTGCTCCTTTCTAAGTGGTGATGTTAGAAAGATGGCCTACGGCAAAAAAAAAAAAACTTTTGAACTAAGACCGATAGAATAATCGGCTGTTGGGCTACAATCATCTTCAGCAATGAGGGGTTTGCAACTTTCGCTAGCTGGTGTACCCATTTATTTGTTTCCGGTGAACTTTATGTTTATCACGGGAGAGGGACTTGTAAGTAAGAATCTGTTCACTTTGGGCTAGGAATTTGTGCAAATTGGTGCACATTGTATCGATATCTTTAAATCTGACAGAATTAAGTGTTTACGCAACGGATACAAACGATAATGAAAAACAATGAGGTAGTTTCGTAATAATTAGTGTCACTTATGGTATTTTAATCCTGAAAAGTTATGGATAGCTTTATAATACCAACTAGATTATATAAGATATTGTTCCAGGTTCACGATGTCTACGATTGAAATGGACAAAGTTCAACTGGCTGCAAAGTCAATTTAGTCCCTTCTTTCGATATTATTTTGTAGTTATTGTTTTTTTAACGCTGAGGAATAGCATTTGGTCATGTGATAACTGATTGCGTTCTTGTTTAAACATACCGTTTTTAAAAATTTCGATAGGCTGACAACTTCATCATTTAACCGATAATGAAGAAACAAGCACAAACGAGAATGTAAAACAATGAGGTAGTTTCGTAATAATTAAAAGAATGTCATCTATGGTATTTTGATCTTGAAAAGTTAGGAATAGCTTTATAATACCAACTAGATCATATAAGATATTGTTCCGAGTTTTCATCCGTCACGATGTCTACGATTGAAAAGGAAGCTCTTCCCCTTCTCGTAAACCTACTTCCCTGATTCTTCACTTACCCTCCTTACTAGTATCTTTTAAAATTCATCTTTAAGAAATGAAAAATAATTGAAACCACACTACTTTTAGTGGATATCAAACATTAAAATGTGTTATGTAGGTTCTAACAGCTACAACCAAAGAGTAAATACCATTTAATTCCTTGAAGAAGGAACTGGATTGTTCTCCTTTTAAAAAATACACTTAAAAGTGTACACTATACTATACAGTAACATACAGTATACAGTAATAAGTATACTGAAAAGTAATGGCACTTACTGCACTGTCATTGATTTCAATAGAGGATAATTTTAGTTTCTTTAAGAAGGAAATGTAAATAAATTAGTTTCCTCGAGATTTCTTAACAGGGCGTTGTTAGAAAAAAGCATCATCAGTTCCACCATGCTACTAGGCTGTTCAGCATGCAATTCAGTCCTTTCTAGATTATATCTTAGACGAGTGCTGAAGCAACCAACGGTTGCTTATATTTTTAGTTATCATTAATAATTATTAATTTGGTTACTTTATGATATAGATACACAAACACACACGCGCTACTGAAATTACCATTAGGTATGATGTAGAATTTCATTCTTCTTAGGATGGCTAAATGGCTTAGAGAAGTGCACTTTTTTTAAAGCTACAAGAATAGAAGAGGTGACGATTTATAACGTAGCAATTATAATTTAGCAATGATTAACGTCAAATTTGACAATGCCATAAATTAACTTGATATTGAATCTTCAATGGAGTATTAAAAAAATACACAGGATTTTAGAATTCTCTATAAATTTTTGTCTAATATAATAAATTTATTTGCCAACATAACCTCCGACAAGGATAATTTACCTCTCCATGTGGTGCTTCCACCTTTGAAGACAGTTTTTGAGAAACCTGGTGACCCTTTTATGAGCTTAGTTTTAACTGCGTTTTGCTTCATCAGTGTGCCTATATGGACGCCTTTAAATGTTCTTTGAGTGTGGAGAATAAAAAAGTTAGATGGTGCTAGGCTCTAAGGTGGATTTAAAAGCAACTTCCACCGAACTTCCCTAAAAGCTTCATTGTTACACTTGAAGAACGTGCTGTGGTGTTGTCGTAGTGGAAGAGAAATCCATGGCAGAGCTTTCCTATGGTCTCAGAACTGTTTACCCTCAATTTCCTCATAACTTTTGCGTAGCAGGTTCCTTTGACAGTTTCCCAGCCTTCTAAAAAGTTTATAAGTTTAATAAGGATTCACTGAAAAACCGTTGCGAGGACCCTCTAAACCGAAATTCCGTGTGTTTTTTAAATGCCTCTTATAACTTCATTTCTTGTAATTCATCAGAATAGTAATTACAACCTCTTGTATTTCGTCAAAAATTCATTGACTTTTCAACAAACGAAGACTTTATACACTCTTATTTGTGAGACGTTATAAAGCTTGATATCTATTGACCCCTAAACTTATTTCTCTCTTTTGGGACCTTTAATTCCTTATGTTTGTCATTATTTACTTCTTGTTTACTATGTACGTTTGGCAGTTCCACTCTTAATATTGTAGTACTGTATGACAGTTTTCTTAATGATTAATTTAGAAAAAAACTCTCTATTCAGAAGACTTTACACACTCCCTTTCAACAGGTCCAGTTCAAGTAAGAGACGAAGGGAATGAAAGGAACTCATTGGAAGAGAATTATTGTTTTTCAGACGGTAAAACTTATTTAATTAACTATCTTAGTTGCTAGCTATAAATTTTTCTCTATTTTGCCAACTCAGGACTTGGTTGAAGCATACTCAATACAATTAAACTTTTCAACCACTGAACAACCAAAGCGTTTACTGGCTTAGTGGGTACAGAGAGTAAAACACATAGTGAAATGTCTAGATTGTATGTGAAGTAAAAAGGTCAGAGACAAAGCACTATTTTTGTTGGGGAGTGGGGTAAAAAGTGTGACTCTGATTGATTTTGCGAGGGCAAGTATAGTCGTTTTCTATTGGTTAGTCAGAAAAAGAACACATAACTTTTCTTGTAAGCTTGAAGTTAATATATCTAAGCTAATGGGTCAATCTGCGTACAAGATAAAAAGTATAAGAAAACGTTTTACCCAAAGATGGCCCAGAACCTTTTTTTTCTCCTGATTATCTAAATTACGATACGATTCACGATTCTGTTTTTCAGCCCAGTGTCCTGACATTGAGTATTTTTGATTACTGAGCCTTTCAAATCATACCAGGTGATCTATGGATAATCTTATAACGTAAACAACAGGATTTTCCACACGCTGAAACCAAGTGATATTACAATAATGGAAAACAAGATTTTTTGCTGGTCATAGCATAGCTAAACTTCACTTCACATAGCAGTGCAAAATTTTTGACATGAAACTCCTCACGCATATAAAATTCCGCAAAAGCGTAAAACCTATTCTTCTTCTTCTGCAAAGTAAAATAGTCAAGAACTGTGACTTTAGATCATTTTTATAGCCGTAAAAGCCCAAACTGCATACTGGAATCAAGGAATAAAATAAATCCACTATTTTTTAAATGAATGCGTTTTTCCACAGTTCAGTTGAAACATTTCAACGGAGAAAAACGCTGTCAGTTTGATAAATTGTTAATTAAATTTTGGAAAAACTAGGAAAATTCGGAAGTTGGAACTGCAGAAAGGAAGACTAAGGAAATGCGAAAGGGGGCGTTTGAGATATACTTAAATACACCTAAGGTGCTTTTTTATTGCTGTTACGCCTAAGCCTTGTATCCGATTAGGGTTTAATATAGTTAATTTCTCAAGATGTGAATGAAGCCTATTATTAATTAACTTAGTCCTCTTGCCTCCCTTAAAAATAGGAATCACGTCTACTGTCTTAAAACAATCAGTGAAAATGCCAGCTGTAAAAGAAGAGTTAATCACTTTAACCAAAATTTTCAGAATATCCAAAATTTCCAGAATTGTTGGTAGGATTACTTTTCTACCAACTCCATTACTTTTTTATTACTTTTGATTTGTCAAAAGTAATAATTTTATTACTTTTTTGATTTGATTTGTCACCTCCAGCTGAACTTGACAATATTATCTACCTCCTAACCAGTCCTTGGCCTTATATGAAGTGAAACATCCATACCTGTTGGTAAAGCCTCTAAAAATTGATATCCTCTGACGGCTGAATAATCGATATTAGATTTGGCCGTATATTTAAAAAATATTTATAAAACAGTTCAGAAATTTTCACTTGTTCCACCAAAAAATTATCCTCTTCATTTTCTTCGTAAAGTAAGACTACTGGCCTGGGAATCACAAATTACGCTATTATAATTTCCCACGTTTTCCTAGGAGAACCTCCTATTTTTTGAACTTAGAATAATTATAATTGTGCTGCACAACTCCTAAAACAAAATTTAAAACATTTCTATGCTTTTTGTAAACTAAAATAGATTCTCCATTTTTTTCATGTGCTTAAACACAAAATTCCGATGACGAATTTAAAAGACTAAATTTTTATTTATCTAAGGATTTCTTCGAGTATATTTGCTGCTCTATGACGTCAACTTATTAGTGCATCACTCCCCAAAAAGAAATTTTTGCTACAGATTCTAAAGACCCATTTTTTGATTAGGGTCTCAACTACTCTTAAAAATAGTAGACCAATCAAACTGTAAGACCCGTGACTTCAAACTGAAATTGCATCTGCATTTATAATAATAGAGGGCACATTTCGTTTTCTTGTAACAACTTGGTGTAGTTTCGATACATTTTGTGAATAGAACGCCAAAACACCATAATGATCACATATGTAATTTGCAAGGATGTGTGGCTGCCGAGCTTGATAGCTGCTTAAAAAGCATATAGAGCAAGGTATTGAGGAGGGTGGCAACCCTTTTTTATACAAAATTATTTCTGTTTGTTTTGAGTTCTAATTTTGCTCCTTACTTTCAGCTGAAAAAACAAATTTTTTATTTGATTTCCGATTATTTTTTAAATAATGACGGTAAATCGGGCTCAATCTCCATGAAAAATTCCTTACCCTAATGGAAACTCCTCTGTAGAAAGTACTTCCCACGTAAAATAAATCCCCCTCGTTACATTCCTTTCAAACAATTATATCCTTGCTAACAACCCACCCTCCTCGTAAAATTCCTTTTGGTAAAGCCCTCTCCCAATGTTCTAGGACAATTGGATCGATCACTATAGATATCACATTCACGATAGAATTTGACAGTGGGGAGGGGTATACTTTACGTAGAATGGAATTTCCACGGAGGAGTTTTCCATGAGAGGGAGGGGTATATTTCATAGAGGATAAGCCAGATTTACCGGCATTATTTGAAAAACTAAGACTGGAGTTCGACTATTTACTAAAATTGAAACACTGGGATCGTTTAGTTAGAATAGGAAGCTTTTTTAAAAGGGCTAACAGAATGCACTTGACATTTTATTTTATCCTTGTTCACGCAGCATATTTGCTGAAATTGTTCTTGTGACCTTGTAGCTTCAAACAGCAATTATTTTAATCTTTATTTTTACGGGGAATGTGTTTTAACTTGATTTGACTGTTGTTTCTCCTCTCCTCAATACTTGTTTAGCACTGCTTCAGGCAATAAACAGATGTTTTAACACGTTAATTTTTGTTACATTTTTACTAAAGACACTGTTACATTTTTTACTGTAAGACTTTTACTGTTATACTGTATTATTTACTGTTTACTATGTTATTTTTACTGTAAGACTGGTTTTGTTCCAGAGCCAGGGTACTATGAAGAGAGAAATTTCGGGATGCGTCTAGAAAACATTGTCAGAGTGGTGAAGAAAAACACAACGGTAAGTGTTTCAATAGGTAATCTTGATGCAAAAATATAACAGTTCAAACAGGGATGAAATCTTTTAATTGACAGTAAAACAAATATAAAATTTTTAACTGGATATATTGGACACATATACAGTGTCCACCATCAGCAGTAAAACTAAAAGACATTAATAAAGTCAAACAAAATTTATACTCAATAAATTAATTACATGTAGTTTATTGCTCTTATTTCTTTCAATGCAAGAGCGGAAGCAAATCTCCTTGACCTTTTCGGTTTCGGTTCATTAGATTCATTTGACATTTCAGGTAAACAGAGGTCAAAGCTCTTAGGTGAAATGAGATTTACTTTATGCCAGATAAATATAAACCGATTTATACACTTTTTCGGCACGTTTTCGAACGGTCAAATGTCAATTGGATGCATTAGTGAGTATTTTGGGGGGATTTTCATAAAACATTTTGACTGTTGCGAAAACGAAATAAGAAGTGGTCGCACAAGTTGAATGTTAAAAGTCTTTATAATGGAAAACAGTATGCTCACATAATTATAATGTTTCAATATCAAACAATTTGCAGCAAAAAACTGAAAGTAAGGAGTAACCCTAGCCAATGTTAACTGAAATTGTAAAAAAAATAATTTTTTATCAAATTTAATACATCAAAGGATCGGCTATTTATGCTGATTAATTAAAAAAACCTTTCCAAAAAATAAGTTTTTCAAATAAAAGTAAAGGCCATATTAAACGTAAGATCAGAAGAAATACAAACCTACAATAACTCAAACTCAAGACGACCAAAAATTACTACTAAACAATAAGTGAAGGGGTCAGCTTCCAAGATATTTGTAATAAAATTTCATTTTTTTGTGTGGGGGAGATGTCGGACCAGGGGTCAGCTATCATGATTTTTAGAATAATGGATCGTTAGTAAGTTTGTTTGTGTGGAGGGAGGTCAGGCTAGGAGGTCAGCTCCCATATTTTGGAATAAAATATCGTTAATAAGTTTTTTATGGAGGCCGGGCCACGGAGGGAGGACCAGGGGTTAGCTCCTATGATTTATCATTGATAAGTTCTCTTGCCACCGCTCGTGGGGGTTATGTCGACCCCGAAGTTTTTTCCTGATTTTCAACTTAATTTTAAAAAACGGCTATCCCAAAAACTCGATCGGATAGATTTGGGAAAAAGAGGGCAGTGCTAGTAGTCCTCCAGTCCCTTTTGACTCTTAAAAAGGGAATTTTAACTTTCAATTTCTAATCGAATGAGCTCCCTCCGAGTTTTAAACAACCACCCCTTCCATAAAAACCTTATTTACCCTAGGGGAATAATCTATAACACTTTCCCCCGGGTTCTGGGGGGTTGAGGAAACTTCGGAGTTTTGTTACATGGTCTTCGGTCTATTTTGAACAAAATAACTGTCTCAAAATTTCTATCAGACGCGTTTGGGGAAAAAGGGCGTGGGGAGCTACTTGCCATCGAATCACTTTTAATTCTTAAAAGGAAAACTGAAAATTTCAATTTCTAATTATTTGAGTTCCCTCTAAAACTTATACGACCACCTCTTCCGTTAAAACCTTGTATGCCCCCGGGGCATAAGTTACAACCCTTCCTCTGGGCTCTGAGGGGTTTTGCTGACCCCAAAGCTTTTGTCTTCTGATCGTTGGACCATTTCGAACAAAGCGCCTATCTCAAAATTTGATTGGATATATTTGGGGAAAAGAAAGTGGGTGGGGGTGTTGATTACCTCAGATTACTTTTAACTCTTAAGAAATGAGCTAGAACTTTCAATTTTCATTCAAATGAGGTCCCTCCGAAGTTTATACAGCCAGGCCTTTCATATTGGCCTTATATGCCTCTGGGGCAAACTCGCAGTACCTGCCTCCAGGCTCTGGGGGATTGTTTCAGCCTCGGAGTTTTTGTTATGTGACATTTGAACAATTCTAACAAAATGGCTATCTTAAAATCTTTATCGGATGTGTTTGGGGAAAGAAGGGCGTGGGGGGAGGGGGCTAGTTGCCCTTCGGTCTCTTTTGACTCTTAAAAGGAAATTAGAACTTTCAATTTCTAACCAAACGAGCCCCATCTGAAGTTTACGGTAGTAACCCTTCCATAAGAGCCATATATACCCCCAGGGCGCAACTTACATCACCTGACCTTGGGCTCTGGGGAGTTTTTGTTGACTTCTGAGTTTTTGATATCTGATCTTTGAACTATTTTGAACATTCAGTTACCTCAAAATTTTTATCAGATGCATTTGGGGGAAAAGGGCATGGGGGGCTATTTGCCATCCGATCACTTTCGACTCTTAAAAAAAACACTAGAACTTCCAATTCTAACCGAATGAGCCCCCTCCAAGGTCCATACGACCGTCCCTTCCTTATGAATTGCCTCTGGAAAAACGTTGATACAAATAAAACTGTGGAGCCTTATGGTCCTTACTATAGGCAACGCTATAGCTATACCTCTGATAGAGAGAGCCTTGAGGGCATTGTTGTGCCAAATACTTTTACATTTTACTTAAGTACAATTACCAAGTACTCTAGTAAAATTTTACTTAATTATGAGTATCAAGTATTCTTCCAAAATTCCACTTAAATAATAAATATTTCTTTAAAAGTACTTGAGTACTTTATTACTCAAGTATTTCCATATTACTTTAGTACTTAAGTATTGAAGTACTGAGGTTGTTCTCACAATCTTAAGTCACCACTGCAGTATCTACTTGGTTTCCCAGTAGGTATTGACAAAGACCAAACAAGCCGGGTAAACAGTCAGGAATACTGCTTGCAGCTATCTTACAGAGTAGACTACCAGTAAGATTTAATGCTAATACTTGTTAGAAAAACTCCAATGGCAATGGCACCAACAGACTGTGACTGTGCTATTTTCTAGTTTTCAGAAGTAAGATCCTAGTACTCGGATATCTGATTCTGGGCCCTATCGAAAAGGTACCTTCCAATGACAATAAAAACTGTTTCCTACTTCAATTACCAGATACAGGAACTGTTAGATAATGTAAATAATTTCTTAGACCACACTGCTTTTCCATTTACGAAAAAATAAGCAAGAAAAAACGGGTTTGAATTTCAACAAAGTAGTGAGCAAAAACTGTAACCCAAACAAAACTTTATTAAAGAAATATACCTGATATTTCGACCCCAAGTCCGGGAGCCTTTTTCAACAAAAAAACCCGAAAAGAACGAAAAAACAAAAAAAAGATTGTTTAAAAAAAATAACTCACACAAACAAACGACAACTAAACACACGAAGAAGAAAAAAAATAGCAACTTACATTATAAACAAACTTCCAGCACTGATGTTACAACATAAGAATAAAACCAAAGTGAATGTTTATAGTAAAACCATGGGGGACTCTCCTCTGAATATTCAGTGTATAAATGGGAATATTATAAAAAATCTTCCCGAACTGATGTTACAACGCAAGAATATAACCAAAGCAAAAGTCTATAGTAAAACCATGGGTCACTCCCCTCTCAACATTGAATATCGCTAGAGAAACACCTAAGTTTGAAGTAAGGATGACTTGAAGTAACAACAACATATTTTTTGGCATGAAGAAGTCTTTCGTCCAGGATTGTAGAAAATATTTCCTCCAGACCTACAAGAAGAGCATATAACTGTGGTGGCAAAACTTCACCAAAACTTCCAGGTTTTTAAGCTTCTTTTCAAAAAAATTGAATTGAAGGGTAAGATGTAGCCTCTGGATATGGGGTTTCTCCCCTAACTAAACATTCCCATCAGGACGACAGCAACCTCATGTGGCGGGTGGAGCCCACACCGGGAATCTCAGTACCTAGGTTTAACCTAGCTCTAATCAGATTCCAGGCCTAGGGTCGGTTGGGATAGCGACCCTCCACCTGAAAATCAAGTGCTACGAAAAGTGACAATATAGCCTCGGACCCGGATTCCCTTTTAAGATCTCAACCATCGCGCGTCAATAGACATGCTGACGACGTCAGAAAGACAGACAGACTAAACCTTATGGACCGCAGGGGGCTACGAATAGCCACCTGGAATGTTTTGACTTTGAATGCACCTGCGTCAAAGAACCTACTCTCTGAAGAACTTCGCAAGAACAAAGTGTCAGTTGCAGGTCTTACAGAAACACGTCTTATCGGAAGCTCGAGAAGGAATGGTGTTGGCCTTGCACTAAATAGCCTTACAAGAAAGGCCTTACTTTTACACGAAGCTGTATCTGACAGATTAATGAAGGCCCGCTTTGGACACAAGCATGGCAAGATGACAGTCATCGTATGCTATGCCCAGACCAACGATTCTGATGATGTGACTAAGGACGATTTCTACTCTGCTTTGTCCAAATGCCTTGCAACAGTACCCCCCATGATATAACTGTTCTTCTTGGTGACTTTAATGCGACAGTGCGCGATGATGTGGGTTTAAGGCGTGGCACAGTTGGTCCTGTATCCCCCGACCCACTTAACGGCAAGGGGCTCCACTTTCTTGAACTGTGCCGATCTCACGACCTTTACATTGCAAACACCTACTTCCAATGCAAAACTATTCATCAGTACACGTGGTATAGTAATGACGCTCGTACAAAGAAGATTATTGACTACGTCATTATTTCCAAACGCTGGAGATCATTGGTGAAGAACTGCAGAACTTACAGATCAGCAGAGCTTGGAAACGCAGACCATAGGCTTTTGTGCGCCGATCGGCGGCTTCGCCTCCATGCACAACGATCGAAAAGAAAACCTGTCGCCGTAGATATTGGGAAACTAAGGGAACCAGATACTCGCCAGAAGTACAGTATCGAGATATCCAATCGCTTCGAGGCCCTCGGCTCACTTAATAGCAGCGAAGATCTCTGGAAGCATTTTAAATTGCAGACCAGTGAAGCAGCACAACTAGTGCTTGGCAAGAGGAGTTATCCAAAGAAATCGTGGTTAACTAATGAAACACTGCAAGTCATAGAGCAAAGAAGGAAGGCAAGACTTCTTGGGGACATGACCACATATCGGAGGCTCAATGGAGTGCGGAATAGACTCATTCACTGGGATAGAACCCAGTTTGTTGCAAGAAAAGCCGATGAAATTGAGCTAGCTGCAAAAAAGTAAGACATGGGCAGTCTATTCAAGCATCTCCGAGACCTCACTGAAAACAAAACTCCCACCTTGGGTCCCGTCCTGTCCAGGGATGGTGCACTTCTCTCTGACGAAGGTTCTTGTCTTGAGTGGTGGAAGGACTACTTCTGTTCGCTCCTCAACAATACTGGTCCGTCTGCGCCTCCTAATGATAATCCCAGCCAACCTTGCAGTCAAAGACCTGGAACAGATTTTCCTCCAGATGAGCCTTTCAGCCCCTCAGAAATTGGACATGCAGTAAAAAGACTCAAGAATAATAAAGCTGCTGGTATCTGTGGCTTAAAATCAGAGCTGCTAAAATATGGAGGTCCTGCAATGCTCCTGTTTCTACACACCCTGTTCTCTACAATCTGGCAAACAGAGATAATTCCCGAGGATTGGCGGAAGTATATCATCATCCCCTTATGGAAGAGAAAAGGCTCGAGAAGCGACTGCTCCAACTACCGGGGAATAACCCTACTGTCAGTCCCTGGCAAACTGTTTTCAGTGGTCCTGCTGGATCGATGTCGGAGCATCATTCGAAAAATCTGGCGACCGGAGCAAGCTGGTCTTATGTCGGATCGTTCAACCATCGAGCAGATTTTCACGATTTGACAAATAGTAGAGAAGACCAGTTCCGACAAAAAGCATTTATTGCCTTCGTTTCCGTGCTGCATTTGACTCAGTCGATCGAAAAGCTCTTTGGCGGACTCTAGAGTTGACTGGCCTACCCGAGAAATACTGCAGACTTCTCAAGGCACTGCACCATGGGACGGAGAGCTGTGTACAAGTTAATGGTCGGCGCAGCCCGTTCTTTCAAATCACGACAGGGGTGCGCCAAGGATGTGCAGTGGCCCCAGAGCTCTTCAATGTGATCATAGATTAGGTTATGACAAAAACCACCTCCCGTCTCAGCTTTGGGCTCAAATTAGGAGATCATACCATCACAGATGTCGATTTTGCCGATGACTTGGCCATTCTGGCGGACTCCATGGAGCAGCTGCTGGAAGCGCTCCGAATTCTGCGAGAAGAGGCTGCAAAAGTATGACTGCATATAAACTGGAACAAAACTAAAATTATGGCCATAGATCCGTTTTCTCCTGCTGTTAACTCTCCAGTTAGCCTGGACAGCACCACTAGCATCGAGGTTGTTAAAGACTTCACCTACCTGGGCTCCGTAATTTCTTCAAATGGCTCACTTCTCCCCGAGCTGCAGGCAAGATTATCTAAAGCGTCTTCTGTCATGGGTAGACTGAATCGTCACCTCTGACGAAAACCAAATATCAGTCGCACAACGAAACTGCGGATCTTCAACGATCTAGTCGGCTCTGTGATGCTTTACGGAGCTGAGACATAGCAAGTGTCAGCTGCAACCCTCAAGAAAATAGACGTATTTCATGCAAAGAGCCTGAGGAGGATTGAGGGCCTACGATGGTCCGACTTCGTCAGCAATGAAAAGCTTCTGCAGCTCACGAAGCAGTCTTGGTTTTCGACTCAAGCAGCCGAGCGAGCCTTACGATGGTTCGGGCATCTGCTTCGAATGCCACCACATCTACCCGCAAAGATGATCTATGACTTCGACCCTATCTAAGTTGGTTGGAAGCGACCTCGCGGCCGACCGAAGAAATGTTGGTCCGACAGCCTGTCCGAGCTCTTGGCGATGGCAAACATCAGACAGGGCGAAGAGTAAATACTCGCCATGGACCGAAGTGGGTGGAGGAGGCAGATGTCACTCTCTACGCCGAGCAGTGCCCGGCAGGAGACTTAAGTCAAAAGTCAAGTAAGATGTACAAAAGTAACCCCCACCCCCGAAGGATATGCAGATCGAACGCTAATGCTCTGAGACTCTCATGTATACATCTAGAAAATCTACGTCACAAGAACTGATCTACGTTTCTCTAAAGCATCACTAAAATCATAATACTTCTCTTTTTTGTGACGATCGATCAAGTGTTTTACAGTGTCATATATTAAATTCCCTATAATTATCACAGGACTCTGTTGATACAAGGAAACTGAGCGTATGGCTGACATCTCTGAAATGAAGAGGAAGTGAGAAACTCTCAAATCAATCCGGTGACTAAGAATCTCTCAAATATTTCAAGAGAGAATAGTATTTTGACCTGCTTCATTTTCATTCTCATCGCCATTTACTTGACCCTCATTCCTGGAAGTTGTTGGTAATTTTCTAAATGCTTTACTGAACTTTGAAGCATTGTTAGTTTACACTGTGCGTACCTATCTTTCAACCACAATTTTATGTCTCACAAAGACACCATAGAGATGCTCAGCAATTTTGACTTAAGTTTCTGAGTCTTTAAAATGAACATACAAGAGCAAATTATTTCTGCCAAAGCTCTTTGTCAAGCATATGGGCAGTCATTCTCCAGTTACTTTTGTGGTTAGCCGACCAAAGGTCTGCAGTAAAGGATATATTGTCTGTCAGTTCAAACTCATGAATCATACCCTTCTGTACTAAGCTAAAATAGCCCTATCTTTATCTATTTTTCCGTTAGTCTAGAAAAAACTGTCCATTCAAAATGAAGGACGATTCAACATTTTTTTTCTTATTTTTTTTTTTAATTTCAGCTACTGGGAGCTATTTGAAAGAAGTAGAATCCTTTGTTAGACGAGTCAAAAGCGTTACAGTGAGCCTCTTCCCAAAAATAATAGCTCTGAGTTCTGAGTTCTTTATTTAACAATAAAATCCATAAACAAAAATTACTTCAAGACAATCTCCACCGTAAGGCTCCATGGCCGGGAAAGAACAGGAGAAAAAAAAATACCAACACAAAAAAAATAAACAAAATCCAAAAACAAAATTGAGTCACCCACCTTAATAATCCCCAAGAAAATGATAAGCTATGTAGGGGGTAGTACATGATTTCACCAACTCAATTAAATATCCAACTCAATCCAGAGACATCAACTCCAAGGGAAACCAGAATATAAAATAAAGAGACAAAAAAACAAACAAACAAAATTATTTACTAGCTAGAAAATCTCTAACATAATTTTTGAACATATTAAACGAGTGGCAGCTTCGTACGAACTCTGGGAGCGTGTTCCAGATCCTGTTGCAAGCTGTCAGAGGGTTGAAGTCAGACCTCATTGACGGTGTGTGAAGAACCAGTAAATTGTTTGAAGTGCGGAGATGATAAGTCGATTGATCAGAAACAAAAGATATATTATTGCATAGGACAGCAGGAAGATATGTATAGTATTATGATATGATAGTATTGAAATTATGCTAAAATTACTGGTCTGACTGGTAAAAAATTACTTGAGCAATTGAACACTCTCTAGTACTTCTAGTTTTAATTCAAATAAGAATATCAAGTACTTTTGAAATCGTTTACTTAAGAAGAGTACGAGGAGTGAGATTATTTACTTAAGTAATTACTTAAGTGCTATCTACTTAAGCAATTACCAATACTGCATGAGAATGGGGGGGGGGAGGGGAGAGTAGAAGTTAGTGTCATATATCTGCGGTCAAACTGAGCCTGATTTGACCACCGTAGGGTAATACCTTCCTTCTTATTGCAGGAAAAAGTTATGAGATTTATTGTTATTAAGTGCAACGACAAGTTTTTTTTTAACTGTAAGTAAGGAACAACGTTAAAACTTAAAACGATGACAAATTTTTCGCATGTGAGTTGGGCATCCCCTTTCACAATTCCTCGCTCTTCACGCTAAAATTTGACTTTTTGTCCCAATCTTTTAAGAGCTACCGATTTTTAAAGCACGTAAAGATATTGCCGTAGCCAGTGAGGGGCTGAGAAGGGGGCAACCCCCTACTATACAGGATAGCTTCTGTTTGTTTTAAGTTTTGATGACGCTCATTACATTCAGTTGGAAAAGTTGTTTTTTTTTCACTTAATCAGACGATTATCTGTCTTCCAGCCTTTTAAATTCAAAATGCAAGCTATTTTTTTTTCAGCGACAGTTTGGTGGCGTAAACTACTATGGACTTGAACACATTACGCTAGTGCCGTACGAGCCATCACTTATTCTTTTTGAATTGCTTTCAGTCCGTCAGGTAGGTCATTGAATTTCGAGCTGATTTTAGTGGTTATTTTTTTGGTTTTGTTTCCTCGTTCTTGTTAGCCTCGTTCTCATTTTCGATCTTGAGAATAAGAATCGTTACAAATTGATTTCAATACCAATTTAGCCATAGTTATTAATGTTTATCAGCAGTTAATAATATAACCTAGCTATAAAAATACAGTAAATAATATAATAAATGCGGGATTCGAACTAAAATTAAATAGACGAATGTGTAGTTTAATACCGTAGAACGCTCTCATATCCATAGCTATCATGTTTTCTTGAGTTTATAAGAAGATTTAACAAAAGTATATATATATATATATATATATATATATATATATATATATATATATATATATATATATATATATATATATATATATATATATATATATATATATATATATATATATATATATATATGGTTAATCTAAAGCTAAAATTTAGGAAGTGTAACTACCTTTCGGGAAGTTCTGATGTTATTAGACTCTACTGGAAATGAATTTGAAAAAAACTTTCGACGGACAGTTGAATCTTAGACTGTAGAGTTTAAGCACTGACAATGTAGAAGATGGATGGAATAATTTTAGGAAAATAGTTTTTGAAGTAGCGGATCGCTTCTTAGGCAGGAAGGGTTAGAAACATAACTATGAATATTAATGAAAACGCTTAAGTTTAGTAGAGAAGAGGAGGGCTTATATAAAAAATGTTTAGTAATAGATCAAATGAGATTAAGACGAATGTAAGGGAAATAGAGAAAACATAAAAATATGAACTAAGGAAGTGTCAAGTGGAGATAACGGATACAATTGCTGAAGATGTGAAAGATACAGCCAGACAGCATAATAATAAAATAATTTATTAATATGTTGTTAAAGCACTTAGAAGGAATTGTCCATCTGAACTTATCCCAGTTAAAGACAGGAACTTCGCCAATATGAGTAAGAAGGAAGTGCTAAAGAGAGATGGGCGGATCTTTCTGCCCATCTAAAAAACAAAGAGAGAAAGAGCCATGATAAAGCTACAGGAAATTGTACTGAAAAAAAAAGAAGAAATTTCTGACATTACTAAAAGGATTAAAAAAACAGTAAGGCCGCTGTTGCTGATTTTGTGATGAGTGAATGATTGATGTGAAGAGTGATGAGTGATGACTGATTGTGTGAATGAGTTTTAAATATGGTGGTTGTGAAGTAAGGAATAAATTACTGAAAATTACGAATAAAATTTTGAAAAATGGGAAGGACCTAGTGATTTTACGAAAACTTTAATAAAACCAGTTTATAGAGAGGTCACAAAGTGAGTTTGATAGTTACAGAGGCATTTTCTTGGTTTCTGTAGAAAGCAAATTACTTGGTATGACGACAATTTTTAGACTTAAAAGTGCTCTAAATAAGGTCTTAAGGGAAGAATAGTGTGGTACTAGGAAGAAGAAAATATGCAACGACAGAATATTCATTCATAGATTAATAATTGAGAAGTGTTCTATTCGTTAGACTCCTGAATCTCTCAGTCTTATAGCTTATGAGCATGCGTTTCATGCCGAAAGAAGAGCTTTAGTGAAGGCTGTATCCTTGTATTGTATATAAGATAAGCACACAAGGTGATTAGTGTTGTGCACGAGAATAACATTGCTGTGGTTAGGGTTGGAAATGAGGTTATCAGCTTGTTTCGTATTAAAGCAGGAGTTTAACAGAGTTGCGTTCTATCCTCATTCAAATCAATGATTTTGATGGACCTTGTCCTAAGGAATATGACAAACGTTATGGAAGAGTAAAAATCTCCTAAATTTAGATCATGCTAATGATTTAAGTGCCGTAGGTAAAAATATTTGCAAATTGAATGAATTTTTATAAGGTTTAAGCGTTCAGAGTGCCAGAATCGGTTCGAAAATTAATGATATGAAGACAAAATCACTTTAAATAAGAATGAATGAAGGTGAAGAGGTGAAGATCGGTACCGAGAATATCGATCAAGTGGATAGCTTATCTTACCCAGGTGCTATGAAACAGTTCGTGGTTACTAAATGTAGTAAGGAGCGACCCGGCTCAATAGTAACCGAAACTCTAAAAAACGCAATGTCGATACTACTAGTTACATCAAAATTATCACATTTAAATGCTGATTTTAAATATACAAGTTTCATCAAGTTTAGTCATACCCATCAAAAGTTACAAGCCTGAGAAAATATGCCTTATCTTAGAAAATAGGAGGAAACACACCTTACAATTCATAGAATCTTAACGAATCACAAAATCAAATTCAGCATATCAGAGAACCATACAGTAGAAGTTTCAAGCACCTTTCTATGCATGTTTATTTGTTTTTTTTTGTTTTTTTTTGCTAGGGGTGATCGTATCGACCTAGTGGTCCTAGAATGTTGCAAGAGAGCTCATTCTAACAGAAATTAAAAGTTATAGGGCCCTTTTTAAGTGACCGAAAAATTTGAGGGCATCTAGGCCTCCTCCCACGCTTATTGTTTCCCAAAGTCAGTGGATTAGAATTCTGAGAGAGTCATTTTATTCAGCATAATCGAAAAACCTAATGACTATGTCTTTGGGGACGACTTATTTCCCCAGAGTCCCCGTGGGAGGGGCTGCAAGTTACAAACTTTGACCAGTGTTTGCATATAGTAATGGTTATTTGGAAGTGTACAGACGCTGTCAGGGGATTATTTGGTTGGAGGAAAAGGGCATGAGGGGAGGGGTTCACACGGGGGGAACTTTCCGTGGAGAAATTTGTCATGGGGGAGGAGAATTTCCATGAAGGGCACGCAGGATTATTTAGCATTTTTTTAAAAAAGTAATGAGAAAATAAATATGAAAAGTTTTTTCAACTGAAAGTAAGGAGCACCATTAAAACTTAAAATGAACAGAAATTATTACGCATTTGAGCTCACCTCCTCCTAATAACTCGCTCTTTACGCTAAAGATATTTTATTAATTGCAACTATTCTACGTTCTTTGTGATTCAGGGGTCTTTTTTAAGGAATTGGAAAAAATTTAAGCTTTGAAGTAAAGAGCGGGTAATTGACGCAGAGGGGAACTCTCTCATATACGTAATAAAAACTTAAGAATATAGAAGTTCGTTACGTAAGTTACGTATATTTTTACTGATCAAAACGTTCGTAAAAAAATAAAAGTTCTAGTTGCCTTTTTAAGTAACCAAAAAATTGGAGGGTAACTAGGCCTACTCCCCCACCCATTTTACACTATATTTAAAACTACTATTAAAACTATGAGAAAGCCATTTAGCCCAAAAAGATAAATTAATATGCAAATTTCGTTTTAATTATTCATGTGCCGAGAGCCAAAATCAAAACATGCATTAATTCAAAAGCGTTCAGAAAGATTTTGGATGCAGTGAAGATACCAAAACTTTAAAATTACAGTTGAAACAAGTTTGGAAGAATAGAAAGATAAGACTGTGAACCATGATTAGAAAATTAGAAGCTACAGTTATGACAGTGGTTCTAAAATGGAGGTGCTCCGAAAGACGTAGGAGGATTTCTGAGTTGTTTTAAACAGGAATTGTCTGCAGATTCTCTTAGGTACCCGTCTGGATGACCATATTCAAAGCAGTAACCCATACGAAAAATATGATTCTATCCCGCTATATAGGGCTATAATGAGAGAAAATTGAGATGGTTAGGAAGCGTTCTGGTTTGAAAGATTACAGATTGCCAAAGATCGTCCTTTTCCGTCAATATTTTAGGGCTGGAGGAAAAGCAGGTCGTCCCGAGAGGGGCGGGAATAAAACTAAATATTCAAATAAAAACTAAATATGCGGGGGATTGCAAGAGAATCTAGAGGGACAAAGTGGCAATTGCCCCTTGCCCCTTACCCCGATTGATGCTCCTGTATTTGTCCCAGTACTAAGACATAGGTTTATTCAAACTTTTTTCTAACCATCCATGTTAGATGGAAGATTAATCATGGTTGCAGTAACTACTAGAATATAATTAACCACGCGCCTATAGTGCGCGAACCACGGCCTATAGTAACCGAAATTTTTAAAAACTCGTTTCGACGAAAAACTGCCCAGCGAAAAAAGTTGCCTTTTGAAGCTGATCTAGGAATGGTAGCTGTCAATTCACTTGATCTTAATAGTGAATGTTTATCGTGAAAGCAAATTCATTGAAATTTTGAAGGAGACCCTTAAACCCCTCCAAAATGGAGTCATATTGACATAGAAAATGCGCCATTCGAATGAACATCGTCAAAAACTATTTACAGGAGAATTACAATCCCTGACCTTGAACAATATAAAAAATAACTGTTTAGACTGGTAGCACTGATGATCATAGAATGTCGGGAGGGGGCTCACTCGAACAGAAATTATGTTGATCAAGCAGTTTTTGAAAAACAGCTTGACCTTGTTTTTCCAAATACGACGAAATCTTCCCTGCTTGTGTTGCCAAGTGCTGCTCACTCTTTGATTCCAAAATTAAAGAAAAAATCTTCCTCTGGTGTTGATTTTATTTTAGCAAGGCACCTGCATTTTGCAGGTGCCTTCATCGAGCAATATTTAGCACTACTATCTCAGAAAATCCTTGTCGGTGTCGTAGTCCCTTTACAATTTTTTATTGGTTAGATAACTACCATCCTTAAAAGATTATAAAAGACGCTTTTCTGTGCAGTTCTTATCACCCCATTACGTCTCGAGTACTACTTTCAAGCTCTATGAGTCATTTTTGATAAAAGACATTTAAGAACATTTTTCTATCCCTCCTCGCCAATTGGAGTACCAGTGAGACGTAGGTAGAGAGCATACTCTCTTTCTGCTTATAAATGATCTGAAGGACACTGAACAAAAAGGTGATTTCTTGGTCTTGTGTGCCCTCGATGTTGTAAGAGCTTTTGACTCGTGTATATTTTCGAAGATTTTGCTTAAAACATATTTGAAAGGTACTGACCCCGCGGTAATTATTTGTTTAAGATACATGTATAGAAATCTGAAGGCTGGAATTAAAGATGGTAGTCAACTTTTTCTGATCCGGAAAGGTATATGGAAATGAGCTATGACTTTTCCAGTTTCGTGTAATAATTGTGTTACAGGTGCTTAGGATAAGTTGAGCTGTATATTTATCTTCAAACGAGTTGATCTCTTGTTAGTAACGTTTGCGGATGACTTTCTGAACCTTTCCTACACTTTCCAAGGATACTCTTCGAATTTTGAACTTCTCCAAGAAGAGTACGAACAGTTTGGTTTGAGCTTTAACATTGATAAAACAGTTGTTCTACCATTTGACTATAAACAAGTCTATCCGGCTCTGAGGTTCCTTTTACTAGCAGCCTTATTTACCCTGGCATGCCTCTTGGAGCAAATCTGAAAGAAACTGTAAGCCTGGCAATGAAAAATTATGCTAGTATGATCCGGGCTGCTTGCCTCCCTGGCTTTAAACGTTTCATATATGAGTAGAGTCTACCGTTCTCAGTTGTACAATAGCCTAATAGCTCCTCACTTATTTGCCCTTGCTCCTGTTTGATCTTTTCTTAATTGTGGTAAAAAAAAGCAAGTTCATCACCTTTATTTTGAATTTACAAAGTATTGAATGGAGCTTCCAACTTGGACAAGCAACTCTTTTCTGCAAAAAAAAAACATCAATTGGTAAACCCAGCTGGGGCTATGGAGAAGCGTATTCATGATTTCTCTACTGAATGCCACATGTCTTCCCATCTTTGATCATTTTTGTTTGTCCTTTGTTTGTAGTTGCCAAGGTATGTTTTTATTTCTGTTCTTCCGTTTTTGTTTTTCTTGATGTTTACTCTGTCTTTTTCTGGGTCCAATTTTTGTGATGGGTTATAAATAAAATGATATGATGATGATTTACGAGAGAAAAAAAGAAAGCACAGTGTGTGCTAACTATGTCAGATTGATATTACAGCCAAATTATTTGCCCTCACTCTATTATGAAAATCCCAAATAGCAAGTGATAGGCGAGCATGAGAAAATTAGTCTAGATTTTGGTCTAGCCAATCTATACTTGGATTTAATTTTTTGCCCTCCGTTTGATTATGTAACAATACAAAAGATACAACATTCCACTCATCAATATACTTATAGATTAAATTGCAACGTTTTATTCAGCTGAGTGGCAAATTTTGTGGGAGATTTCTATGAAGATCACATGCTAGAGGAAATTGTCAAATTCTAGAAGCTTATTATCAATGGTATAAGTCCCAATTCGGAGTTTATTTAAAAAAGTCGATTGGAAATCTACTGAAAACAGAATACATTTAAAATACTATCCCTTTTTGCTTTAATTAATGTAAAACTATTAAAACTTTAAGAATAGTATATCTATATTAAATTGACAATCCACAGTCATTTTTCTTAGTTAAGTGCAAATTATGTTATGGTTTTAAGAAGGCAAGGTGGTTGTCAGCCCTACTCATGTTAATTTTCGCTTGTTTTGAGTTTGACTCTGTCATTTGTTGTAATTTGAGTTTAACTTATTTGTTGCTGGTGATTTGTGGTAGTTTTACACTTGGGAGTGTATTTCACTTCATTTCTGCTCCTTTTTGGCTTAGTGGAGATCTTTATTTTTCTATGAAAAACTTGTTTTGTGGAAAATTTTACTTAATTAATTTACGAGAAAAAAGCAAAAGGGTAGAGTGTGTTAATTATAAAAGCGTGCCTTGCATTAACATTGCATCCATATTATTCGCCATCATTCTACTTAGAAAATCCCACAGAGCAAGAGATAGGTGAACATAGGAAAACCAGTCTGGATTTTAGTCTAACTAAACTATTCTCGGGTCTGATTTGCCATCCGTTTGGTCATGTGACAACGCAAGAGACACGACATTCCACTCATCGGTACCTTTTTAGATTACGTCACGGCGTTCTATTAAAAAGAAGGGTAAATTTGGGGAAGATTTCCTTGAAGATGGCATTCAACAGGAAATCAACAGGCATGTCAAGGATATGCGTCCCAATTCAGAGTCGATTGCAAGAGTCTTATCTATGTCATGTAGAATGGGGTGTCAAACAAGGATGTTTACTTTTCCCGGTTCTTTTCAATTTTTGTACTGACTGTATCCTTGAACACGCCATCCATAAGTTTGAAGGAGTAGCAGATGGTAGGAACATTACCTTGACTATGCCGACGATGCAAAGATTCTTACCCAGACTCACCCAGAGAGAGTGCCACACTTATAATTCTACTTTTGGCCTAAGTATAAACACAACGAAAACGAGTGTTCTTGATCTGAACATTACAACACACCAGCAACTTACTGTCTATATTCTCTCACTTTGCTGAAAGTTTGACAGATTCGTCTGTCTGCGATCTAAGGTGGATTGGAAAGGAGGATGTGATCAAGAGGTCTACAGGAGAATATCTAGAGTTCTAACAGTCAATGTTCAACTCCGCAAGCATATATATATTGTTTTGAGGATAAGCTTAAAGGTGAAAATAGGCATTTACATGTTGACAGTAAGGTTAGTTGTTCTTTTTGGTGGAAAACCTTGACCCAGTAAAGAAGGTCAAGTGCGCTCTCTAGATGTATTTGACTAGTTTTCAAAAGACAAAATCCATTGATGCTGAACAACGTCGGTATAATCTCAGGCATCATTATGCCTCTCCGACTCCACTGGATTGGACCTGCTTTAAGTCCCATTGGAGATTTACTTATCTAAAAAATTGAATTTTCCACCCAATTAGACGTTTTCAAAAATTTGGCCAGATGGGAAAAATACTAGATGATATTCAACGATGGGTGTGCACAAGATCGACAATTGAAGGAGATCATCATTCTGAAGCTTTGATCCGATAATGAATTAAGCAGAAACACCTAGTCCTACTGCAAATGCCTACAATTAAGTAGCTGATAATGGTATGGATTCTGCAGTGATTACCCAGGTTGGTGACAAATGTTTAGCATGTTATGCACTTTTTAAGAAACAAAAGAGATTTCGCCGCAGTAAAGCGGTGTTCTCTGCAATTTTGTGCCACAAATAATCTGTTTTTTTCCAAAGTTCTGGAACATGCAAATCTTGAGAAACCGCATGGATTTTGCCGGTCTAAAAGCGTTAATCGAAGGTGTTGAGCCTCCGTCCCCTCATCTAGTAAAACAAGAAAGCTGGGTTAGCAGGCATCTCCTTATATGTTCCTGATTCTTTTTTTTTCTGCTTTTACTAGGACGCTACCACAATATTGCAGATATTCTTATATTTTTTTATACATTACTAGCTGTTGGGGTGGCGCTTCGCGCCACCCCAACACCTAGTTGGTGGGGGCGCTTCGCGCCCCCCCCAAGCCCCCCTGCGCGCGTAAGTCGTTACGCGCCATAATAGTTACGCGCCATTGTAGTTGTGTCCCTATGTCCCACCTGTGAATATAGAAATATATATATATATATATGGTTTTAACTACGTAAAACTTGCGAATATACAACATTCTTTGCTGTCCCATTGTCTTTGCATATAAATAGATTGTCAGGTTATCCCCCTGTTTCCCCCGGTGTCCCCGTTGTAGTTGTGTCCCTGTGTCCCGGTCGTCATTTATATTCCCTGTGTCCCGGGTCCCGGTCATCATTTGTATCCCGGTGTCCCGGTCTGTATATACATTCGTTTTTTAGTTTTGTTTTTCTCCTTTATTTTTTTCCTTTTTTTTCTTTTTTAGCTTATTTAGATTTTTAGATTTTTTAGTTTTTTTTATTAGTTTTTAGTTTTTATTTCTTTTTAGTTTTTTTGTCCCGGTCGTCATTTATATCCCCCTGTTTCCCCCGGTGTCCCCGTTGTAGTTGTGTCCCTGTGTCCCGGTCGTTATTTATTTTTTAGTTTTTTACCTTTTTTTAGTTTTTTTAGTTTTTTAGCTTTTTTATTTTTTTTATTAGTTTTTAGTTTTTTTTGTAGTTTTTGCCTTTTTTTAGTTTTTTCAGTTTTGACGTCACCTGATCCAGTTTTTTCAGGTGACGTCACCTGATCCACGATCCACAGATCCACAGACAACTTATTTTTATATATATAGATAGTTTTTTTTTTTACTTATGTCCTGGTCGTCATTTATACTCCCTGTGTCCCTGTGCTTTGTTGATTGCTAATCGAACATTCCTTTTGTCCTGGTCGCTTTCTCTTTGAGTGTCGTCATTTATTAGTTTTTTCCTTTTTTTTTTAGTTTTTTATTGGTTTTTACCTTTATTTTAGCTTATTTTTCAGTTTTTTCCTTTTTTTTAGTTTTTTTTTATTTTTTATTTTTTTTAGTTTTTTACCTTTTTTTAGTTTTTTTTTAGTTTTTTTAGTTTTTTAGCTTTTTTACTTTTTTTATTAGTTTTTAGTTTTTTTTGTAGTTTTTGCCTTTTTTTAGTTTTTTCAGTTTTTTTTTTAGTTTTTTATTGGTTTTTACCTTTATAGTTTTTTTAGTTTTTTAGCTTTTTTATTTTTTTTATTAGTTTTTAGTTTTTTTTGTAGTTTTTGCCTTTTTTTAGTTTTTTCAGTTTTGACGTCACCTGATCCAGTTTTTTCAGGTGACGTCACCTGACACATCCATCCATCCATCCACAGACAACTTATTTTTATATATATAGATAAGGGGGTCTGATTAACTCCATGGAAAAGTGCTAAAGATAGATAGATAAATAAGCGCATTTGAAAAGCCCTGGGTCTGTATACATAAGAAATGTATACAGAATAAGTAAATAACCACCGAAACAAATTACAAAGTACACAAAAATGGAGAATAAAGAAAAATACCTAATCTATACAAAATAATTTAAACAAATATACTTTTTCTTCTTTCTAAGCGTTTATCCATATATACAATGATTGGAGCTATTGCCGTTGGGCTACAACATTGAAGAATGTCAGGAAGCCACAAATTAATCCCCCTATAGGGTACTTGTAGGTATTATTGACTAATAAAATTGCGCTCAAATGCTAGATGGAAGATGGATTTTCCTAGACAGGCATTCGTAAGAGCTGTTATTTTGAATAATAAGGATTGCAACATAAAATAACCTATCGAAATATTTTCAAGTATGTTTAAGTCAAGACAAATTTAAAATTTTAGCAGCCAAATTTTAACAAATACCGCCTCTGTAAGTGTATTGTATGAAAATTAGCTGCACATGATACAAGAAAAATAACTCTATATTTTTACACATTTTAAAAAAGTATCTGTTGCTTTTTTGTGGTCTTACGATCTCAACATAAGACGGTGATTTTGCCTCTATTCAATAGTTTAGGCTCAGTTTTATTCATGTACCAAAGCATCTTTTTTGAAACTCTCTCTGCCTTTTTTTTAGAGTGAAAAATATACTAGAAAAGGCCTTAGAAAAAAATATTGAATTTTCAATTTTGTAAGTAACTTTTAATCATTTGCTAGGAGTCCAATTAATCATTAATAAAAAGTCTAAGTAATATCACCATTCTTGATGGTCGAACATGGATAAATCTGGAACTAACGAATTCAATTATATCAGTATCTTCTCTTTCTGGTGCTAGTTGCAACTGCCTCCCTCTAGATTTTGAAAAAATACCCATTTTGTATCCTTTTTTTATCGGAAAAATTAATGCCTCACAAAAACTCTTCCCTATATTTCTTGTAAATGGGCACTACTGCCCGGCTATAAAAAATACATACAGGGGTAAACAGGAAACTTCGAAAAAAAATAAAACACCTGTTAAATTATATTGTTGATTGTTATCAGTGTCTTCCAAGCCATCTAGTGCCATTTCAAGCCATCTTTTGATGCATCTATATTCCTCAATAGATTTTCATGCATGGTGCAGTATTAATTGTTAATGTGACTTGTCTTAATTGCCATAATGCTTTTAATTGTTTTAGTTGTTAATGGGGCTTGTCTTAATTGCTAAATAAAGGCATAATTGGCATGATTCATTTTTGTGAAATAACTTGAATAAGACGAATAGTGTTAATAACACTAATATAAAGTATCATTTAATTCTTTTTATTCATCTTAGCATTGAAGTAATACCTAGCTACAGGCTTCAAAAAACTACTCATTCAGAAGTGGACAAGGACTTGGTCTCTTGGAATCATTAAAATAAATAAAACCAGTTTTTTTTTAAACAAAAGTAAAGAGCGAAGCTATGCCTTGGCAGTGCAAAAATCATAAAGAACAATGGCCTGAAAGTAAAAAAAAACAGATATTAGACTTAATAAAAATGAAACCAATAATTAACTTATAATGTCCCAGAACTAGAACTGATATTCAATTCCAACTCAAAGCGAAAATAACTTACTAGATGTACAAATTGGAAACTTTCGTTCTTGTACCTCAATTATCATAGAAATCATGACCAAACTGTAGAAATCAAGAGCAACCGCTAAAATCAATACTAGTGTATAGAAATCAGAAGTTCAACATGCAGAAATTCAGGAGAATTCATAGAAATCATAACTAATACTTAGAAATCCAGACGATTTCACAGAAATAAGGATCCTACAAGTCAAGACCAAGCCATAGACATCACAATCAATACAATAAAATCAAGAGATCAATATTTAAATATCCAGAAACATCCTTAGAAGTCACTACCGGTGCATAAAAATCCTCTCCAAACTATTAAAATCAAGATTAAACTATAGAAACTAAGGTCAATCTCTTAAAACCAAAAGTTCAATATGAAGAAATCCAAAACAGTCCTTAGAAATCAAACCAACACTGAGAAACCCAGGTAAACTCATAAAAATCAAGACAAAACTGGCAAAACAAGACTGGCCCATAAAAATACAGAAAAAAACCCATAGAAATGATAACCAATTCATAGAAATCTAGAGGAATTTATAAAAATCATAACCAATGCATTGAAATCCAGCCAAATGTATAAAAATCAAGACAAATCCAAAGAAACTGTAGAAATCCAGAGCAATCCCTAGAAATCAGGCTCAACACATAGAAATCCAGGAGAACTTAAAAAAGTCTAGACAAAACTTTAGATTTCAAGACCGGTCCATAAAAGTCCAGAAAAATCCCGTAGAAATCATAACCAATGTACAGAAATCTATGAGATTCGTAAAAAGCATAACCAATGCATAGAAATCCGGACAAATTCATAAAAATCGAGACAAATCAAAAAATTAAGACCAAAGTATAAAAATCAAGAACAATACCTACAAACCAAGACCAATACATAGAAGCACAGATGAACTCATGAAAATTAAGTCCAAACTCTCGAAATCAAGACCAGTCCATTGAAATCATAACCAATACATAAAAATCCAGACCAATTCGTAGAAATCACAACCAATGCACAGAAATCCACACAAATTCATAGAAAACCAGGGGTAAGCCGTGAAATCCAGACCAAACCAAAGAAATCACGAAAAATCTATAGAAATCGAGACCGATCCATATAAATCCAGAAGAATCCCATAGAAATCATAACAAACGCATGGAATCTCAAAGGAATTCATAGAAATCATAACCAATGCAATGAAATCCAGACAAATTCATAAAAATTAGGGCCAACCCTAGAAATTCAGACCAAACAATAGAGATCAGTGCCAATCTCTAATAACCAAGAGATCAATATTTAGAAATCCAGAACAATACTTAAAAATCATGACCAATACATAGAAATCCAGGCAAACTTATAAAAATCAAGACAAAATGTAGGAATTTATACCGGTCCATAGAAATCCAAAAATCTTACAGAAATCAAGAGATCAATATGTAGAAATTCAGGGTGATTCATGAAAATCAGTTCCATAATTCTAGAAATCCAGAAAAATTCATAAAAGTCTAGATGAATTGAAAAAAAAAATCATGACAAAACTGAAGAAATCCAGAACAATCCTCTGAAATCAAGACCAATACATAGAAATCCAGGCAAATCCAAATATCCTGGATTTCTATCTCAAACATACAAAAATCATGAAAAACTGTAGAAATAAAGAGATATCAATAGAAATCCAAAAAGAATCCCATAGAAATCATCAACGATGCATAAAAATCCAGGGGGGTTCATAAAAATCATAACTGATGCATAGAAATCCAGACAAATTTAAAAAATCGAGACAACTCCGAAAAATATAGACCAAGCTGCAGAAATGGTTAACCTCTGAAAATCATGACCATAAAGAGCAATAGAGACAAATTCGTAAAAATCACGACAAAACTGTAGAAATCAAGGCCAACCTCTAAAAATCCGGAAAAACATGAGCGACGGTCTATTTTGTGTTTGTAAATATTTCTAGTTATCAATGCAGCTTTACTTCGTTTGTTCTACTGATCTGTTAGTCTATTTTATTATACTATTTTTCTTTTTTGTAATAGCTTTGTTGTGCATGCCATTATTGAGTTACGTGTACTTTTGTTTTTGCTTTGTTGATTAATTTTTTCTCTATACTCCACTGTTTATACTTTTGTATGTTTGTGGGGAATAAATATAATTATTATTAATTTAATTTTACCCCCCTTTTGTCTGACTGATTTAATTCAAACGTTGATAGATGATAAATAGATTTGTGGCCAGAATAGATCAACGATAAACACTACTGTTTCGGTCATAAAATTTTTCACACTCTAATTCTTAGTTGTAAAAATATGCAAAATAAAAATTCATTTCATTATATCTTTTCAGTTTGTTTATTCTCATTGTCAAAAAATTCCTATGGTTACATGTATTCAATTCATTAATTACTGTTTCTCCTTTTTGTTGTTATTGTTTTCGCAGCTTATCCTCACGCGCTTATCTTTTTGTGTCGGGCTGATTAATATTTTATATCTTGACTTATAATAAATTTTTGTGCTGCTACTCAGGAAAAGCCTATATATGGCCGTTCTTACTATATAAACTGCATGTTTGATTCTTGTTTTCTTCATTTCTTGCATCGTTCAACATATCTAAAGTACACTGTAAGATGCTTGAAAGTGTTGTTTATTGCTAATTATTTTTAATTTTTTAAATTTGTTATTTATTTAATAATGTTTTTTATTTTTTAAATTTGGGGGGGGGGATATAGATCGTAAGGGAGATGAATCCTCACGCGCTTATCTGTTTATGTCAGGCTAATTAATATTTTATATTGTGACTTATTACAAATTTTTGTGCTGCTCCTCAGGAAAAGCCTATATATGGCCGTTCTTACTATATAAACTGCATATTTTATTTTTATTTTCTTTATTTTGAGGAGGTTTGTTTTATTTATTTCTTGCATCGTTCGACATGTCTAAAGTACAATATAAGATGCTTGAAAGTGTTATTTATTGCAGAAGCAATGGCTGAATGAGTACAATAGCCGCATTCGTCTAGAGATTGGCGAAGAGCTTAAAAAACAAGGTAGAATGGATGGTTTCCAGTGGATGATGTCAAAGACGCAATTCATACCCGAAGATTCCAGATCACTTTAGTTAACAATACTTTAAAAAATAATGGAGTATGTATAGAACGTACTTTACGGAATAAAAGTTTTAACAGTAGTTACAAATACTTTTTTAAAACAATGTTTGATTTGGAATTACGAAACAAAACTAAATATTTAAACTCTTTTTCCAAGTTTTGTCTTGTTCTTCGGTTAAAAACTGAAAAAGTGACTATTGCATGGAAAGCTCTCGGTATATTTTCTTCCAGTTCGTATTGTCTTCCAAAATGTTCGTGGTAATAAAATGAAAGTAAACAGCAAATATTGCCAATCATAATCGAAGCTCTATAATTGAAAATATCTAAAGCGTCAAAAGAATTTCCTTTTTATGCTGATTAAGTTTTTTTTTTAATAAAGAGAAAAATCAGCTGTTCTTTTGCACAAAATTTTTATAATGCCGCACTGAAATTATTTATGAGTGAAACGGCTATAGTTGATTGGTTACAAGCGTTACAAGCAAATTACAAGCATTTATTTACCGATTGCCTTTTAAAATGTTGGAAATGAAATTTTTTTCAGTAAATGCACATGAATCTTTTGGGGGCAAAAATTATATCTTCAGTGTGAAATGTGCAGTTTAAAGAAAGGGCAACCCCCTCTCATATACAGAATAATATCTAATCGTTTTAAATTTTTATGCCACTCTTTGCTTTCATATGAAATTTTTCTTATACTTAATTTCACTTTACTTTTAACAGCAATGGCCTGCGTTGCCATAATTACGACAAGGGATGGCACCCCTAAAATGTGGCTTTAAATAATTGCTTAACTTTTGCAGAATAATGGCCAATAACAATACAAAAGACCTTACAAAAAACTTTGAATTTGTTGACTAGTAATTAATTGTATAAATGCTAAGATATCACGCAGTCCGTCGTAACGAACTCTAAGTAATGAGCGACCCTGCTCAACAGCAACTGAAACTCTAAAAAACGGAATTTTGATACCAATAGATATATCAAAAAAATAAAATTTTTATGCTTATTTCGATTCAATAAGTTTCATTAAGTTTAGTATTAACCATCAAAGGTTACGAGCCTGAGAAAAATTGACTTACTTGCGATAAAGGGAAAACAACTCTCAAAGTTATAGAATCTTAATTAAAATCGCATCTTCAGGTTCAACGTACAACAGAACCCTGCTAGAGAGGTTTCAAGCACCTATCTGCAAAAATGTAAATTTTATATTTTTTTTTTGCCAGAAGAAAGATCACGAATGAGTGTTTATTTGTTTATTCGTTTGTTTGTTTTTTTTTTTTTTTCTCCCCGGGGTGGCCGTATCCACCCAGTAGTCTTAGAACATTGGGATGGGGTCTTTCAAACGAGAATTAAAAGCTCTATTGTCTTTTTGAAGTTACCAAAAAGTTGGAGTGCAACTATGCCTCCCCCTTTTTAAAGCTGCCGATGAAAAGTTCGAGATAACCATTTTGTCCAGCATAGTTGAAAGGCCGAATAAGTATGCCTTTGGATATATCATGACCTCCCAGAGCTCTTGGGGAGAGGACTTTAGTTTACAAAATTTGTCCATTGTTTACGTGAAGTATGCATACATTTTCGGGTGTTGAGGGCAAATTTTCTTCTGGTGGGATTTCCCCTGGGATAATTTCTCATGGGGAAGGAATTTATCAGGGAGTTAGTTTTCCAGGGAGAATTATACGCTGCGGGAACTTTCTAGAATTCCTATACAAAATTCTTTTTATTCTTTACTTTCTCTTTTCTGTCTCATTTTACGAGTGGAGTTGTTAAAGGTAAATCTTCATCAGGATGAAATTGTAAAGAGGATATACCCGTGGGGAGGGTGTTTCTCTGTGGAGGTGGGGCCAGATCTCCTGGGATTATTGAAATCCGATCAGAAATTAAATTAAAAAAAAAGTATTTTCAACTGAAAGTAAGGAGCAATACCAAAACCTAAACCCATAGAAATTATTAGTATATGAAAGGGTTGTCTCTTCCTCAACACCTCGCTCTTTACGCTAAAGTTTGAATTATTTACACATTCTTTAATAGCAACTTCTGAAATACTATGTTTGTTTATTTGGGACAATAAGAAGCTTTTTAAAATAAAGAGTGAGGTGTTGAGGACATGGCAACCCCATAAATACACGTAATAATTTCAGTTGGTTCCAAGTTTTAATGTGGCTCCTTACTTTCAGTTGAAAAAACTTTTCTTTATTTAATTCCGAAAAAAGTAGGGTTGAGATAATGAGAGTAGTGACGGCCCAATACCTTGAAGCGGACAGATACGGGGTGAACTATTGGAGCTTATAGCCCTTCAAGACGTTATTACGGACATCTGAGTCTTATGAAATACTACAGTGTACCTGTAATGGTATAGTACACCTGTTTGTTACGGTTGCTCTTGGATTATGGTTGCATTGGATATGGTTGCACTTGGGTCTTAAGCGATACTATAGTTATAGTACATCTAATTGCTACATAATAGGGGATGTTTTCTTCAACAATTAGTTGCATGTTACGTAATAAAGGGATGTTTGACCTTCAGGGGGCCGCCACTAGGGAGCTTTCAAGACACTGGGTCCTATCAGCCGATTGGAATGGGGATTCTAGCCACCCATTCTAATGGGACACTAGTAGTCAATTCCAGCAGAGACCTAGCATCCATTTCCATTGGGAGCTCTATACGTAAAGGCAGTGCATACGTGGATGCTACGCAATGGTGACGCACACATATATGTTACGTAACGACGGCAAACGTGTATGTTACGTAATGAGGGTGCACACGTGGGAGGTTAAGTAATATTTAAGAGGTTTTTTCTCCAGGGATTGATTTTTCTTTCAAGGTGTCTTTTCCTCGACGTGTTTTTTCTTCCGAGATTTCATTTTCTTCAAGATTCTTTTTCTTCTTCAAGATATTTTTTTATATTTATTCCCAAGGGAAACTTTATATTCAAAACATTTTTGTTAAATTAAGGAATCAAAAGAGACTTTCCCCCTAATGGAACTGTGCTCGCTCAGATCAATAAGCTATGAATTGAGTGGTTGATATCAATTGTTTCCGAGAACAAACCACCTGATTTTACATCTTACATTTGTAGTTGCTTGTATCGATAATATACGTATTGCTTTTTCAACTTACCAGGGCCACGTAAGCAACACATGTGAAAAAGTAAGCAACAACTAGGCAGCAGAAGGTGAATAGTGAAAAGAATTAAGCGAAGACATTGTTGAGGATCAATGAACTCTGAACAAACCCGGACAAACCGATTATTCACTTGTAGGCAATATGCTCCTGGCGTTTTTTGGGAAATGTTTCTTCTTAGAAAATTTTTAGAGATGTTCTTTTAGAGAATGATATTAACTTACTCAAAATATAGAAAAACAATCCTTCTTGAGAATGTCTGTAGATTTTTCTTAGGGAAAGATTTAAGCCTGCTCAGAACATAAGAAAATAGCTGCTCTTAGAGAATTTATAAACAAGTTTACCTAGAAATTGAAATAAATTTGCTCACAGCATAGGAAATGGTCCATGCTAGTGAATTTTTAAAGGAGTTTTCTTCAAAAACAATATAAAACAGCTAAAAACTTTTGAAAATAGTCCTTCTTAGAGAATTTGGTTGCATTTGACATGCACCTACATGTTAAAATATTGTTATTTTAAAACGCCCCTGTGTTTGCCTCTGTGTTTGTTTGTGTGTGGATGATTCAGCATATGTTTTTTGTATCTCTCACCTTACCTCTGTGTCTGTCTGTGTTTTACCTGTTTTTGTGTGTGTCCAAGCGTCTGTTTGCCTGTCTCTGTGTTTTTCTTTGTGTGTTTGTGTGGATGATTCTGTGTGTTTGTGTCTTTGTTTTTGTTTCTCTTTCATCGTGCCTGTATGCCTTACTGTGGGTTTTTCTGTCTCTGAGTGTGTCTGAGTGTGTGTTTGCCTACCTCTGTTTTTATCTTTGTGTGTTTTTTTTTTTGTCTCTCTCTAACCGTGTTTGTGTTTCTGAGTGTTTGTTTTCCTGTGTATGTATTTGTCTGGGTGCGTCTTTACCTATCTCTGTGTTTGTTTTTCTTTGTTTGTTTGTGTGTCTGACTCTTTTGATAGTGAGGGTTCTCTCTTTCTCTCTCTATCTCTCACCGTGCCAGTTTGTCTGGCTGTGTGATTGCATGACTCCATGTGTGTCTGAATGTGTGTTCCCCTGTGTTTGTGTGGCTGACTTTGTGTTTTTTCTGTTTCTTTTCTCTCTCTCTCACACTTTGCTTGTGTGTCTGAGTATGTGTTTGCCTGCCTCGTTGTGTGTCCGAGTGTGTGTTTGCCTTTCCCTGTGTTTGTCATTGTGTGTCTGAGTCTGCGTCTTTGTGTCGGTTTCTTCTCTCTCTCTCACCGCGACTCCGTGTCTAACTGAGTGTTTGTCTGTGTCTGTTTGTGTCTAAGTGTGTGTTTCTCTGGCTCTGTGTTGGTCTTTGTGGGTTTTTATGTCTGACTATGTGTGTTTGTGTGTATTTTTGACTCTCTCTCACCGTGCTAGCGTGTCTCTGCGTTTATTTGCATGCCTGTGTGTCTGACTTCGTGTGATTATTTGTGTCTGTTTTTGTCTCTCTTTATACCTGTGTGTCAGAGCGTCTCTTAGCCTGTTTCTGTGTTCCCGTGTGTCTGAATTTGTGTCTTTGATTTTTTTTTGTCTCTCTCTCACCGTGACTTTGTGTCTGACCGTTTGTTCAACTGTCTGAGTTTGTGTTTGTCTGTATCTATGTTTGTCTTTGTGTGTTTTTGTGTCTGACTCTGTGTGTTTCCGTGTATTTTTGTCTCTTTCCCACCAAGCCTGAGTATCTGAACGTCTGTTTGCCTTTATCTGCGTTTGTTTGCATGCCTATTGTGTTTAACTCTGTGTGTATGCGTGTATTTTTGTCTCTTTCTCATCAAGTCTGAGTGTCTGAACGTCTTTTCACCTGTATCTGCGTTTGTTTGCATGCCTATGTGTCTGATTTTGTGTGTTTGTGGGTTTTCTTTGTGCCTCTGTGTCTCAGTGTCTGTTGTCTGTTTGCCTGTCTCTGTGTCCTTGTGTATATGACATTGTGTGATTGTGTGTGTTTCTATCTCTCTCTCTCTCTCTCTCTCTCTCTCTCTCTCTCTCTCTTTCTCTCTTTCTTTCTCTCTCTCTTTCCGTGGACTATCCTATGTAAGACTAGTAGATTCCCCTATAAGCCAAGTAGTAGTACCTTTGTCTCTTAAAATTCCTTTTCTCGTGTCTCTGACTATTGAAAAACATTTGAAACGTTAGAGTTGTTAGTGTACCCTAAAAATAATGGAAACATAACAAAGTAATGCAATAAACTATTTTTATTGAAATAATAGCCTGTAGAATATCATCATAAAAAATTAATGCTTTGAATACACCTCATAAAATACTGCGGCATGTTTTCTCTTGAGATGTGATATATTCCATTTTGGGGTCATACCCAACTTTTAATAACTTCACCATAAATTTCATCATTGATGTTATTGTTTTAAATGAGTGTATCTGATGGTGAACTATCGATGGTACTACTAAAAATTGTCGATGCTTTGTTTTTCATCAATTCATCTTTATATTCCTTTGTGATAATGTATGTCAATACCCTTTTTATTTTACTTGAGATTTCACAGTCTATTATGATATTTTTTTTACATAAAGTTTTTAACATAGATTTTTTTAGATTTTGTTGCATAGTGTCAGTACCTGGATAAGATATGCATTATGACGTTGATGCTGCATTAGGCTTGTCTTGTTCTTTTTTTCTATTCCAAAGGAATTTAACACCTTACTGTCATGACAACGCACGCATACATTTCCAAAAAGATCTCCATTAATGCTCCTTTAAAGTTCAAAAATTTCACTTTGTCAGCATTCATTGCTATGATATCTGTATGTTGAACATACTTTCTTGAAATATTTGATCTTCACCTTTTAGAATAAAGATGTGAGTGTTTATCCTTCCAATGCGCTAGTGATAATGTTCAAAAACGTACAATTAACTAGCTATTGTCGATGACCGGCCATAGAATACTAAGGATGCAGCCGCATACAAAATCTAGAAATCCGAAACAGGTTTAAAGTGCCTTGGTCGCAGTATTGCTTGCCAGGAGGTTTCAACGGGTGGGAAAATTGGGCCACGCCAGCGTCAACTAACATGAGTAATTAGAAGAAACGCTATTGGGAATTTTCCACCGAGTTTAAATGATCAATTCTAGTTCAAATGAATATTTTTGCAACAAATGCCTGAAAAAGTTTTAAGAACAATTAAGGGTGTTGGAGGGTGTCATTTGCCATCTATAGTTTGTCACGGTGGGACGAATCACCTTGGGGGCATCACTTTGGGTGTGGACTGCTAAATTAAGAACCGATTGATATAAATCTTATTTTTATCATTACAAAAAAATTGAGAACACCTTATGAATAATGAGGACGCCATGTGTCATCCAAGGTTTGCCGCGGTGGCATGAATTGCCCCGGGGGCATTATGTTGTGAATAAATTGCTAAAACACGAACATTTCGATTTAAAGCATATTTTTATCATGAATATAACTGAAAATACCTTAGGAACAATGAGGGGTGCCAGAAGGTGTCATGGGTCAGCTGAAGTGTGGCAAGGTGGTGCGAATTTCCATGTAATATTATTTTTGGAGTTGGCTTGCAAAAACACTAAAATATGCACTTAAAGTGTATTTTTATAATGAGAATATCTGAGAATGCCATAGAAATGGTAATATGCTGCAGAGGGTGCCATGTGCCATTCATAGTGTGTCACAGTTTCAAAACTGAGAGAAAATAATGCCAACAAAGAATATACATAATATAGAATTAAGTCACACGTCTGTGTCCCCCGCTTGAATTTAACTCTAACAGGTCACCGCTTGAGCGTTCTCACTAAAAGCTCTCAAAAATATCTTTTAATGTGGCTTAAATTTACTTCTAAGGGGATTATGCAAAATAAAAAGAAAAATATAATTAAAATATGTGCTTGGCAATCAGGACTATATAGTCTTGTCTCAAATAAACATTTAATTTTCATCAAAACTTCTCAGAAAGTCTCTTAAAGTGGTTTATATTAACCTCTAATAACAACCCTCCTCCTTCCTTGGAATTAATTGTTAGGGTTTCCGCCTTTCTTTAATTCACGCTGTTTTGCTTATAGTTTATCCTTCTTCAGCCTTTTACACGTTTTGTTTTCTATTTTTTGAGTTGTAACTCCTTTTTTCTGTGATTTCATAACTTTAGTAGTGAAACGTATATGTAGAATAAAAAGTCTGTGTCTTACAATGCATTGTCTTGGTCACATAAAATGCTAATAACATTGTAAAATCTTGGTACAGGTCAAATGTAACCAAATTCTTTAAAAATGACTATTTTTCCATGTTTTGAGCAAGTTTATATCATTCTCTAAGGAAAAATCTCTAAGAATCCTCTAAGAATGACCCCTCCCCAAATTCTAGAACCATATCGCCAAGAAGGTAAGAATCACCGTGTCCAGGCTCGTTCAGAGTTTATTGATCCTCAGCCATACCTTTACTAAACCTGTTTCAACTCTTATGTCTACGTGATGTTTCACCTGTGCTGTTTACGTTGCCCTGGTATCGTGGAAAAGCAGTAGGGATATTATCGATCCAATCAACTACATATCCATCATGTAACGTAAGGTGGTTTGTGCTCGGGAACAAGGAATGTGAAACTAACGATTCACAGCTTATCGATCTCAGGAAGAATCCAGTGAATTTCCCGATTTTGAAACAGGTAACCATGTAGAAAGTATTACCCGAATCAAAATGTTAGAAGGCTTTATTGGTCCAGCTGTCTATCACAGAGTTCCACTGAGGGGATTTCTCTTTCGATTTCTTAAGCAGACAAAAATATTTAGAATATAAAGGTTCCCTGAGGAAAAAATCTTCAAGAAGATATCTTGACGAAGAAAATTTTTTTTTTAAGAAAATGAAATCTCAAAGAAAAAACGCCTTGATGAGAAAGACGCCTCGAAAGAAAATGAAATCCTGAAGAAAGAGATCTCTAAAAGTATTACGTAATATCCCATGTTCTCGTCGTCATTACATAACGCTCACGTGTGCATCACCATTACATAGCCACCACATGCGTGCCTTGATTACGTAACAGCCATGTGTAAGCCGCCATTAAGTGGCACCCAAAATAGCACGTTTGCGTCACCGTTACGTAACACTCGCGTTTGTGTCACCATTGCGTAACACCCACGTATATACCCTCCTCAGTTACAACTGGGGGTTCCCCACGGGTCCAAGCCTCTGTCAAATCACGTGAAATTATGTCAGCCTCAGTCACAACCTATGGTTCCCCACTTGACTAGTGGGCCCCAATTTTAATTGGTTGCTAGGGGTCCGGTGAAATTGGATTCTCGGGCTCCCAATGGAATTTGATGCTTTTTATCCGCTGGAATTGACTACTAGTGCCCCCATTGGAATTAGTTGCTAGGGCCTGGTGTCTTTTAGGTTCTCTATTGGTGTCTCTAAAGGTCAAGTATTACTCTATTACATAAAAAGCATGTTCGTCTTAAAGAAAACACATCCCTTATTACGTAACAATCAGGTGTGTTATAACAAACACATGTATAATAGTGTTGCGTAAGACCCAGGTGCGCGCAACCAACAAGTGTACTATACCAGTACATGTGCAATATAGTATTGCTTAAGGCCCAACTGTGTATTATAACATCTTTAGGGGTTAGTAGCTCTATTAGTACACCCCCTATCTGTCCACTTGAAAGTATATGTCCTTCACTATTAGTGAGTGGGCTCAGATACATAATTTCAATTTTATTTTAACATTATTGGCTAGGATTACCCTAAATGAGAGAAGAGTTGCTACTTCTGAAATGTTTAAATAAATGCTTAATTTTTCAGATTAACAGCAAAAAACAATACGAAAAAGACCTCCGAAAGTTTCTCAAAAACCTTTGACAGTATTGACTTGTAATAATTTGTATATTTGTGGGAAAAGCGCGTTTCTTGAGGGTTTGTATTTTCTCTTTTTCCAAGGTTCGCCCCTGATAATTTTATCTCCGGCTGAATAAAAAGGAACGTTTCTGCAACATGTTGGAACTAATCCATTTTTTAGGATGTTTGGTCTTGAATTTTTAGTGTTGCCGTGAATATGCTCTTACCCAGAAACTCAGGTCCTCGTTATAAATAAAAATACTACTTACGAGCTTGCGTGAAATTTAAACCTCTCGTTCCTTGCAAAGATACCAGAGCCAATTCACTTTGCATATGTTGCTAGTGCCCTATCAAGTTTACTTAATTCAAGTAGTGAATACTAGCAGTTTATTATTCCTTGTTTGTAGCTTCTAAATTACTCATCAGACCTGATTAAGAGCGAGTTTTTTTTTTCTCGACAAATTTAATACAGGAACTAGAAAGAAGTTTGAGCTTAGCTAGTTCCTCTTTTCAGGTTCGGAGACAAGGATGAAAGTAAAAATTGATGGAGGGCTGTGGATCGCTATTGTTCTTGGTAAGGACTTTGGTTTATTTTTTTTTTACTTTTTTAAAACACAAGGGTAAAAATTCTAGTTTAGCTACTTTTTTTTATCTTGTAAAGGGGTTAGGTTAGGAAAATGAAATTTTCAGGGATGGGTCTACAGACTAGACTATGTCCCAGGAAGGCAAATGAAGTACCTACATTTACTCCTTCTCCCTCTAGACGGCAGCGACCTTTGATGACCTTTAAAAAAATTGTATAAAAGTAAAACCTTGCAAAACAGATCTCCTGCTTCAGCGAATTACAAGAAAACGGTTTTTAGTTTCACAACTTGGCTCAATCCAATTCGTTATTCAAATAGTGAAGTTGTGATACTTCGCTATTTGAGCTAAGTGTCACAACTTCGCACAAATAAATCAACTTTGGATTTATTTGGTTTCAAAGAACTGCAAAACATTTCCTAAATTTAGAAAAAAAACATCGATATGGCTTAAATTCTACTCAAATAACAGGAATTGCATTTTCAGAATTAAAACCGATAACTGATAATTAAGGTAAAATGTTGTTTTGTCAATGTTTTAGTAGGTATAGGACCTGTCAAGTAGGCAAATTTCTAAGACTTAGAAATCAGATGAGGGTTAACATGGAAGCTTGGCAATACCTTCCCAGAATATTTATATAGTTTGGTTTATTTTTAAAAAAAAGTATTAATTCATGCTCAATACGATATAAGTGTATATGAATAAATAAGAGAGAGGGTGGAGGATTTAGATCCAAGTTACTCTAAAATCTCAAGATCAGTTCCACAATTGCTTCTATTGTTCAAATAATTTGCCGGTTTTTGCACTTTTCAAAATGCACCCTTCCTGAACTTAATTGTGCGCATTTTCATTAGGATACACACTTAAAATGGGTACTTATGTGCCCAAGGGCGTATCAAGGAATTTTGTTCGGGCAGAGGGGGGTATATTGTTAGGGGGGCTACAAAAAAACTTTAAAAACGCATCGAAAATTCGTCCAAATGCATTTTGTAACGTTTTTACGAGTTGGACAAAAATTTTGTGGTAAGGGGATTCAAACCCCTTAATCCCCCTCGACCTAGAAATTGCATTGTATATACACGATCTGTTTATTAGACCTGCTTCTGACTAAAACCCCGAAGCCTAGGTATTTTTGGTACCATGGTTGTCTTACGCAGTGATCATGCATTTGATATTAAAATGTAGGATATCTTCCAGAGCCCCCCCCCCCTCTCCCCAATACAGGTATCTATAATCAGTGGATTTAATTTTTTTACGTTTGGTAGTTTTTATCTTTTCTTTTTCCTAGCAGGATTAATAGCTTAGAACCAGTAGCTACAGTATTTGGGAGTAGATTTTACTTGAACAGAAACGCGAGTTCTAGCACCCTCTCTGAGAGCCTATTGTCATTAAAGTGAAACTATAGATTCCATTCCCTGCAATCTTTCTTCTTCCGGGCAATTCACTGCCAAACCTGTGGGCACATCAAAGTTCTGATTGTTTCAATCAGGAAGGCGAAAATGAATAAGAAAAGATATCTTCAAGATGAGTTTGGCCGTAGAGATCTTCGTGCACCCCCTCCACAACACCTTTCTCTTTGCGCCAAAGTTTGACTGTTTGTCCCATTTCTTTCAGAACGGCTAAAAAAAATACACATGTCCGTTTAATTAATATAAGAGGATTTTTTAAAAGTGCTAAAAGCTTTAGCGTAAAGTGGAAGGCATTGAGGAAGGGGGAAACTCCTTCATATACGGAATTTCTGTTCGTTTTCAGTTTTAATGTACCTTATTACTTTCAGTTAAAAAAAAAACTTTGTATTATTTAATATCTACCAGAATTAAAAAAAATAGTCAATCTTAGGTTTTATAACAGGAAGAAGATGAGGAGAGGTCAGATTAAATTATTTCCCCCAACCGAAAAATCTAAGGATTTGTTCTTTTTTGAAAAGCTGACCTTTTAAGGTCTAATCTGTGTCCAAAAATCCGTGACATCACTTTCTGATTCGATATTTCCAAGGATCCTGAAAGAAGTTTAAATTTACTGAAATTTTTGTTAACTGGATTGAGTACGCATTTTTTAACACAATTGAAATCGTGAACACAACTGTATTATTGAATCACCTGAAATCACCGCAGCACGGACAGCTTTAATTTTCAGTGAAATAAAAAAAAATATTTTTTTTACAGAAAGTAAAGAGCAATATTAAAACTCAAGACGAACAGAAATTATTCCTTATATGAAGGGTTGTCCCTTCCTCAATACCTTGCTCTTTACGCTAAAGCTTTTAGCACTTTAAGAAAGCCGCTCAAATTAGTTAAACGGCTTTTGTGTTTCAGTAGCCATTCTTAAAAAAATGGGACAAACTGACAATCTTTCACGTAAAGAGTAAGGTATTGAGGAGGGGCCAACCTTTCATATTAGGAATAATTTGTTTGTTTTTAGTTTAAATGTTGCTACTTACTTTCAGTTAAAAAACTTTTTTAATTATTTAATTTCTGATCGTTTTTCAAATAATGCCAGTAAATTTAACTCACCCTCCATGGAACATTCCCCCCTTCACGAATATATTTCTCAGTGTAAATTTCTTCATACATAAAGTGTTCCGTCCATGCTGAAAATCCCCCTCCCCGTAAAATTTCTTGCGGGCGATTCAGTCTGAAAATTTATCCCGAACATAAGACTTTAATCTCTAAACTGTTTATCGATCCCTCCACAAATCCCTTCCAAGAATTTGTTCCCTGGAAATCAAAACAAGGGGAAAATAGCCCCCCAGATAATTCTCCCAGATCTTCTCCACATGCAAAATTGATTAAAAGAATTTCGTATAGGAATTCTGTCAAATCCGCCCTGTGGAAACTTTCGCTGAAAAATTCACCCCCGCAAAGACGCTTCCCCAAGGAAGATTCTCCATATAAAAATCCACCCCAAGCACAATATCACCGGTCCCCGAATACTTGCCATATGCTTGTTCACAAAATCCCGTATACTTCCCAATAATAATTACTATATGTAAACAAAGGGCAAATTGAAACCTTAGAGGCCTCTCCCCATGGTTTGTGGGGGTTTATTTTACCCCCAACGACATAGTTGTTTGATCTTTTAACTATACTGAACAAAATGGCTATCTCAAAATTTTTGATCACAAAATCATGGGGAAAAAATGGGTGTGTGAGGGGGGCCAGTTGCCCTCCAATATTTTAGGTCACTTAAAAAGGGCGCTAGAACTTTTAATTTCGGTTTGAATGTATCTTTTTCCGATCTTTTCGAAACCCTATTTCAATAAGATCACCCCTGGGGGAAATAGCAAGAAAAAAACAAATAAACACGCATCTGTAATCCTTTACAGAAGGGTTCTTTGGTACGCTGAATCTGATGGCGTTATTTTCATTAAGATTTCTTAAATCTTAGGAGGTGTTTTTCCCCTATTTAAAAAATAAGGCAATTTTTTCAGGCTCGTTACTTTTGATGTGTAACATTGAGCATGATAAATCGTATATATTTGGAATCAGCATAACAAGCAAATTCTTTTAATGTGTCTATTGATATCAAAATTCAGTTTTTTAGAGTATTGGTCATTATATAGCAGAGGTGCTCCTTACTTACAGTTTGTTACCACAAACTGTTGGATCATCATGCTGGTTATCTTTTTAGTTTGTTGTCAAATTACATGGTGCTACTTGTTACGTTTCAAATTCACCACCTGAATCAGGTTACATTCCCCAACAATAAAAAAAAAGACTAACTGTTTAACCGTCAATTAAAGATAGAATTTAAAACTACTTCTTCTGACAGCTTCTTGGGTATTGATTATTAGCACTAAAAAAAGACATTTTCTAATTTTTTTTTGTTTAAAACTTTCCTCTCAGAAGGATATTTTTTCTACAAAAGCGACCAATGGGCTGGGACTATTGAACACTTGATGTATCTTATCTTTTTTATCGACGTCAGTTGACGGAAATTTAGTAGGGGGGAGCAATTTTTTTTTAACCAAAGAAAAAATTTTGTTGACTTTTTAGTTTTTCAGTAAAAATACCAAAAATACTATTTTTTAATGTAGGGAGGAAAACAAGGGGGGTGGGGGAACAGAACCGATGTCTTGAGAAGGCCGATAGCCAGAGAATTGAACATTGCCCAGTTGTATTTTATTTTTGTAGGCAACTGAAAATTGTTATCATTTCATTAGATTTCCCCCGAAAGTTTCAAGCATCCACGTGGATTTAATAATATGGTGAAACGGATCTTTTAATTTCTTTCCCCATTCGTCAAAGGCTCAACGCTTCACTTTTATCCCCAAAAGACGAGCAACCGATGTGATTTAAAGCCTGTTTGGGAGTTATATGACACTGAATAAATACCTCACGAACAGAAAAAGACTCAATGGGTTCTAATAAACGTCGGCTTATTGCTCTTCATAAATTATGTGCTGGTTTGTTTAATTTATTAGCCGCAAATGCTAAAACCAATTTGTCTGGTGAGATTCGACTAGCTAAAATGCTGTCAAATAGAATGAAACGAAAATTTCTGCAAGTTCGAAACCCCCCATTAAGGGTCTGGCCCATTGGCATACACCCTGTTCTTATTTCTTTTTTCTAATGGATTTTAAAACTGTTATTTTTTAATGGATTTTTATGGTAAATTTCACTCATCAAGTCTTAAGACTGATAAAGGTTAAAAGAAATATTTTTGAAATCAGAAATAAGACTTTTTTTGAAAATAAGAGAGAAAATTTGTGGTTTGCAACACAGATATTACAGCTAATGGAAATAATTAGAACAACCTTGAAAGTCTTTTTTGTATTGGTGTGATCAAAAAGTATGTTACATTACACAATGTTTCTTACATTCAAGGTTTTGAGCATAGTAGATTCTACTCCTAGTTGCTCTGGTCTCTGAATGACCTTAAATTGTGTCTATCTTTGGAAGTGTCTAGCCAGGTCTTTAACTGACGGAGATTAACAAAAGGCGACATAGATGCACACACAAAAACTAAAGGAAGGAAGTTTTAGAAGATTTCTCCGGTAAAAGGTGTGAAGAAAAAGTTTTTGAAAGCTATTTGGCTGGTAAAACAATTACAATAACCATATGTTATATTCCTAAGTAATAAGCTTCTAGGAAGAAGAAAAGTAAATTTTAGCTTAAAGAGCAGGAAGTAGGGGCGACGGCAGCTCTTTCATAGGCAGCTTAATATATAGTATGCTGCCTATGAAAGAGCGAAGTGGCCTCTACGTGGGTTCTATTTCCCCTAAATCACTTTTGGAAGGAGTTGTTATATATACTTCGGAAGGGGCTCGTTTGGTTAGAACTGGAAGTTTTAGTGTCCTTTTAAAGGGTCAAAACTGATCGGAGGGCAACAAGCCCATCACCCACGCTCCCCTGTCCGCCAAAGACATCCAATCGACATTTTTGTATATTCATTTTAATCAGCATAGTGGAAAGGGCCAACAATTTTACCTCTGGGAATGATAACCACTCCAAGCCCTTGGGGTAAGGGCTATGAGCTATGCAATTTTGCAATTATATTCATATAGTAATTTTTACTTGCAAAGAGGCATGTTTGGCCTTTGGTGTCCAAAAGGGCTATGGACACTTCTGTGAAGCATTCACAGGAGTGCTGGGCTAAATCAAAACACAATATTTGCATGCAGGCTGTCAAAAAAGCACATGTTAGGAATAGCGCAGGAGATCAAGTTGGAGCTTTCAGGCAACGATGAGGGGGATGATCAACTAACGAAAAGCCAATCTATGCATCCTACTACTACTACCATTATTTCTACTACTACTACTACTACTACCCCCATTACTACGATTGCTACTGTTATAGCTACTATTGCTACTGCTACCACTACTACTACTGCTTCCATAACGATTATAAATTCTGCTATGACTTCTATTAAGGCTATGGGTATTAAGGTGAAAATTGAAGAGTGTGTTGAATCGGAAGTTGAACTAGATCAAAACATGCTATGTACATGCAGGTTGTCTAAATAGTGTAGGCATACTAGCAATATCTCCGGAACGGCTTAGGGTATTAAATTGAAACTTTCAGGGTATGTTGAGGGGGTGCTGAACTTACCAAAGACACAATGACCATACCACTCCTACTACTAGGACTATTACTACTACTAAGGCTAATTTATTAAGAAAAAATTAGGGAAGGTTGAGGGAGATCTTTAGTTAAATTAAAACACATTCTGTGAATGCAGGTTGTCAAAAGGATGGACCAGCAATATCTCAGGAATGGCGTGGAGTATTAAGTTGAAACTTTCAGGGCATATTGAGGGTGATGTTGCAAAACCAACAGGCACTATTGAGACAATATTCCTACTATTGCTACTACTACTGTTGTTACTAACAATACAACGACTTTTACTAATACAACTAAAGAGCTACATAGCTTCAATGTAATGTTTAGTTTTTGTTTTACTAGGCCACTTTGTATCGAAAAGTTAACGCAGATTCCTTGGAGCAGACTGATTAGATTTGAAATTGAAAGCCCTAATGATTTTTTCAATAGTCAAAAGTGATTGGAGGACAGCTAGCCTCCTCCCATGCTACTTTTTATTACTCTCCCCAAAGTCATCTTGTTCAACATAGTCGAACTGTCCAATAACTATTCCTCTGGAGTTGGTCTGAGCCACAACGGTCCTTGGGGCAATGGTTGTAATCTATGGAATTCGTTCATTTTTACGTATACGATTTGTTACTGGGAAAGGGGATCTTTGATCCTGGGTGCCCAAAAAGGCTAGATGTATTGAGGCAAAACTGTCAGGGAATGTTGGGATCAAACGTGCTCGGATTATCGTTTTGTATAAAGGTGGACCAAGAAACAATCTAGCAAATAACCGACAAATTTCAATTTCATCAGCATTTAGTAAAATCTTTGAAAAGTCTACGCTTTCTCGTCTCCTGACTTTCCAAAAATTAAAAAAAATTCTTCATGATTTTCAATTTGGTTTCCAGATAAAGCACCCTACTGAACATGCCTGTATGAAGTTTTTTTCTTGGTTTCAGTCTTATTTGAATGATAAGTTAATTTTTGTGGATTCACTTTTCTGTTCACCCTCACAAATGTATTTTGGCGTCCCCCAGGGATTAGTCTTAGAGCCTATGCTATTTTTGATTTATGTAAATGATCTTTTTCATGTAGTAGAAAAGTAGAAACTTATTAATTGCTGTAGACTTTGTTATACCTAGGCTTCCCTTGCCCATAATGGCAGCTATAGTTCGCCTTCTTCTAATGTCCTTGTTTGTTTTGCTGATGACAACACACTTACACACTTTGCAAAACTGCAAATCAGAGATTCGATTAAACTTGGAAAATTTGTTTGAGAGGATAATTTTGTGGCTTGATGCTAATTATCTTACCCTAAATTTTTTGAAGTCCAGTTTTTTTTCGCGTTCATAAAAAAAATCATAAATCCAAAGATCGATATGTTCGTTTTTTTGGGCATCCTTGTTGATCATATTGATTGAGGGTGCCGATCATCCACTGATTCGGTTTGTTTAAAAAAATTGTCGATAATTGTTTGGCTTCTTAGAAGTTATTTTTACTTATTAATTCATTCTTTTTTTTTCTTCTTTTTTTTTACAGTTCTTCGGGTTCTATTTAATCTACTTAATTAATTTAGTCTATTTATTCTATTTAGTTTTGATTAAAGTAAAGGGCAACGTTGAAACTTAAAACGAACACAAATTGTCTACTAGCTGCCATTTCTTCACTGGTAAAACCGGTTTCTTTCCTTTTTAAAGCTGAACTTTTAACATGTTTTAGATACGGACCGTATTCTAAGTAATGCAAAAATATATTCTATGGCTTACGTAGACAGCAGCGGCATTTCCCTTCGTTTAAAATTTTATCGTTACATTTATCTTTCATTAAAAAAAAGAAAACATATCTGTTTTAATATGACTTATTTAGAAATTTGATAATTATTTACAGTGGTTAGACTTTTAAACACAAATTTGTCAATTCTAGTCCATTTTGCTGTTACTTTTCAATTTTGGTGCTTACCTCTCGCATAGTTTTGGAAACTTTTTTATCCTACTTAAATTTCCTTAAAGCTTTCCAATAATTACGTGTGACTGTCACTATCTAATTAAATGGAATTTTATCTATACAATCAATAAAACATTATAGCATTTGTGCCAAATAAAAAAGCGATATTCGTTCAAACCGTGTAACGCAAAATCACAACGCAAAAAAACGCAAAATCATAACCAAAAACAAAGAAAGCCAAAGTGTGTACGAAACGCAAAACCAAAAAATAACAAAAACAAATTGTGTACGAAACGCAAAACCTAAAACAAAGGAAACCAAAACTACGAAAGGCAAAACCAAAACCAAAAACAAAGAAAACCAAAATATGTACGAAATGCAAAGCCAAAACCAACAACAAAGAAAACCAAAGCGTGTACGAAGCGCAAAACCGAAACCAAAAACAAAGAAAACGTAAGTATGTACGAAACGCAGGATTTTTGTAATGGACGCATTTTGAAAAGGAAAAAGAAAAAGCAAAAATGGCTTTATTTTGAAAATTATAGAATGGTAAGGCAACTACTACGAGGGGATGGAAAACTACAAAATACTGAAAATGCCCAAAAGACCCCTGGTCACTTACTCACATCAAATAAAGAGAACTATAGAGGCAAGTACACTTGGTGTTTTAAGCTCGGACTTCCTCTTAAATTGGCCCAATCTCAATAATTTGCTATATTTTCAACATTGTTTACCAGTTTTTGCTGTCTATCTCCTCTAAAGTTAATATTGCAAACTCAACAATATATGACATAAAACACCATATATTTTGAAGATTGATTCGCAAAGCATGGTACAATAGCTGCTCAAAGGACTGGGACAAAAATAGAACTAGAAGGGGTTAATTTATCGAACTTTTTCGTCTTGATTTTGTGCCTGAATATTCTAATAAGTTCATCAATTAAAAAATCAGGTCTAAAATAGAACATTTTATTGAACAAGATTTAATTTTTAACTATTTTTTTTTTCTGACGGCATGCCATGTCAAGTTTTAATGATTTTACTTGGACTTTTATTAGTTTTACTTTACTCGTTTCCGCCGTGACGGAACATTACGAACAATATCTACCGCCTGTATGGATAATTAAAAAGACGCGGATCATAAATCACTAATGTGTCTTTTCCTATAGCAAAAGCATCAAAAAAAACGTTAAGATGTCTGGCTAATGAACAAATTTTAATCGCTTGTGTGAAATGTAACACAGCTTAAAAAATATAACAAATTGCGATCTAAAAAAAATGTAGTAAAGGAAAATATTTATGCACTGGGAATAGTTGCTCAACAATATTCTATTAAATTCTTTTAAGTTTTATAACGGCTGCAAACTTTTCTTTTATAAAGAAATATGGCTACTATTTACGTTAATGTTCTTTAGTACTTACTTGCGCTAGGGCATTCGTTCCTGAAAAATTGAAAGGAAAGCTAAACTTTAGAGTAGAGAGCAGGCTCGATCCTGAAGTATTCAAAGGAAAGACCAACTTTAGATTAGAGTACAGGTAGGTAATTTTGAAGACCAAACTCCCTTTCCATGACAATAACTAACGGTTCAATAGGGGTAAAGCCTTTTATTAGACACAAAAATACTGGATATTTTGGCTACATATAAAGCGATGGTCATCAATAGAAATACTTCTGCTGATTCACTACACATGTGACCAAAATAACCAGTATTTCTTGTGAATCATCACTGTGTAATCAAAGGATTTATCTTTATTCTAACTTTTAGTTATCATAGAGAGAAGGGGTTGCGAGTAGTGACGACCCTCTGCTTTTGAGTGCACATACACGGGGCACATTATTGGAGCTACAAGTCCCTCAAGACGTTATTACAAACACCTCGGTCTTACGCAATACTATAGCACACCCTGTGACGGTAGAGTATACCTACGTAATAGGGGATGTTTTCTTCGAGACACAGCTATTAATTACCTAATAGGGAATGCTTACTTTGGTTCTTACGTAATAGGGTTCGGTCATTACGTAATAGTTTCTTTGAATGTTTAAAAACCTTCTGAGGCCCGCCAAATCAAAATTTCCTTGGATGTTACATCATAAGCTTTGGGTGCTACCTAATTGAGTGCGTTTAAAAACCTACGAGAGCCAGGGCTTCTTTACATAAGAATTTCTTTGATTGTTACGTAATAGGGTTTGTTTACTTTTGGTTGTTTTATAATAGTGCTTGTTACTTTTGGTTGCTACGTAATAGGATGTTTTAGAGTCCACTAGTCAAGCAGGGTAGTTGTATTAAGACATTTTTCTTTAAAATGTTTTCAAGACGTTTCAAGACGTTCCAAAACGTTTTTAGACATTTTTCTTCAAGACATTTTTCAAGAATTTTGATAACGCTTTTTATGACATTTTTAAAAAAAGTTTTTCAAGACATTTCAAGATATTCCAAGACGCTTTTTAAGACGTTCTTTAAAGAAACTTTTCAAGACGTTTCAAGACATTTCAAGACGTTTTAAAGCCATTTTCTTCAAGATGTTTATCTTCATGTTTTTTTATTTCTAACGTAATGGTGAATATTTACTTATGTTAAGGATGACGCATCCACACGTGACTTTTCTCTTCAGAGCCGGTGGGGAATCATGGTTATAACTGAGGGGGACACACACGTGAGATGTTAAATAATGGCATTCTAAACATGGGATGTTACATAATACTTTAAGAGATTTCACTTTCTTTAAAGAAGTTTTTATCAGGGAACCCTTATAGTCTAATAATTTTTGTCCGCATAAGGATTCGAATATAAGAACAAAGATTTATCCAAATGACCAGACATAGCCTTAACCATCTGGACCAGGAAACTATTCAAAATATTTTGATTCGAGGAAGACTTTCCACATGATTACCTATTACACGCAAGGAGAGTCCCCTGTTCCTGCATACTAGAACGATTAAATGGTTCGCATGTTTCCAAACCTTTCCACATAAGAGTACCAGCAACCCAGTGCTATTCTTTTAAAAATGTTGAGCAGCTATACAACCAATGAGATGTTACACAGCATTGGGTTTAGATATTTCATTGCATAAACGATTACGTGTTGAAGTTTTGTCCTGGAAAAAATAATCTAAAGTGTTAAGGCTTTTGTATATATACATTTATTAATAAATCCAAACTTACAAGCATTATTAAAACACAAAAACGCAAATAAAACACAACAAACGAAAAAAAACGTGAAAAAAACTTATAAAGAAGAAAATATAAGCAAAAAGAACCATGAAATAAAGAAAGGTGGGAACCCTAGTAAGCATGTCCAGGGAGTGGGTTGTTCCTAGAGATAAATTTAGGTCATATTAAGAGGTATCTCCGAGAGGCCATAGTTACAATAATCATTTTTATTGCTCTATTAGATACACCTGCAAAAAATAGTCACATTTCAGCATTCAGTTATTTGTGAGAGCTTTTAATGAAAATTCCCTGTTTCTTTGAGCCAAGACTATGCACATTTGACACCACTATGACAATATGTGGCTAGCCCACCCTAGAAAACAATTCCAGAGAGGGACAGGGGTCTTTATTAGTGATAAAGCTTTATTTACACTTTAGTTCACGTTTTCCATAGCTCCTATAAGCAAAAATAAAGAATTTTGCAGTTTTTCCTAGAAGAAAGATCAAAGATGCGTGTGTGCTGT
>NC_088864.1:9551344-9607422 GCF_032884065.1 Artemia franciscana
ATTTTTTTTCACATTCCAAAGAAATTTAATCTCTCATTGTCATGACAATGTGCGCGTACGTTTCCAATAGCGTCGCCGCTACTATTTGCTTCATAGTTCAAATATTTGTCTTTGCCAGCATTCAATGTAACGATAACTTTATTGTGTGACCACACTTTCTTGGAATATTTCATCCTCATTTTAATGTATGATGTAAGTGTTTCTTCTTCCAATGTACAAAAAACACTGATTGAAAACAAATAATAAGCTAGATAGTGTTGATGAACAACCACAGAGTACCACAGGGGCAGCCGCATAAAAAAATTCCAAAACATGTTCACTAAAGATTACATATCATTCATAGACACGGAAAAAAATAAAAGTTCCAAACAAACTTCCACAAAAATTTTGTCCAAAAAATTTTTTTCCCAAAAAATTTTAACCCCACAAAATCCTAGGTAAAAAAAATCTAAGGTCCCAAAAATTCGAAGTCCCAAGAAAAAATTTTGAGTCAAAAAATTCTAACTCCAAAAAAATTCTAAGTTCAAAAAAGGAAGAGGCAATGGAATACTGGAGGGGTGCTTAGGGCCCTGGTGGGGGATATGGGCCTTGTATGGGAAAGTTGGGATCCAAACTCATAGGCAAGCCCCTGTTATGAAAAATCAATATGCTGAGGACAATTACATTACAAAAAAACACCTGACCTGTTATACTCATTACATTTTTGGAGATCAAAATAGGTTTTATTGATCATCAAAAGAATATGTGTGTCTAGCGATTATCTGAAATAACTGTGGTATGCATATTCTCGGAATGGTTCCATAAAGGTGCCAGGGAACAAAGCACGCTCTCTCCCACCGTGTCAGTGTGACTGAGCGTTTATTTGCATGTCTCTGTGCATGAATTTGTGGGTTTGTTTTTCTGACTTTGTGTTTTTATGTGTGTTTGTCTCTCTTCCACCGTTAATGTTTGACTGTGCGTCCGTTTGCATGTCTCTGAGCCTGTTTTTTGGGTTTGCAGTATTTTTTTCTCTGTCTCTCTTTCTGTGTGCCTGTGTGTCTGAGCGGCTGTTTGCTTGTCTCTTTCTCTCTCTGTGCGTCTGAGCGGGTGTTTGCTTTTTTTATGTGGACGTCTAATTGGTACTCCATACTTGCTCGTTGATAGTAGTTGGTTTATTTATTGTGTGCTTTCGATCAATATTGAATGTGTACTGGAATTATATAAGAAACCATTGTTAATGACTAGGTATCATATAGTTGCAGACGATGACCAACAATTTATAAGATTTATTGTTCAAAAATTTTTACCAGAAAAATGCAGTGCTCTTAAACAAGAGGTTGTTAGACTGATTACATTTATTGGAATGTGGTCAAAAAATTTCATCGATGCCAAAGTACTTGCAGAAGTGGAATTCTTTTTTGCTGGGCATATTGACTAGGTTAGGGGCGCTTTTTGTGCTGGTGTGATTGGAAACTGGGAAGAGGGAAATGAGACAAGCAAACAGCCGCTCAGACACACAGGCACAGAGAAAGAGAGACAGAGAAAAAAAACACCTGCAAACCCAAAAAACAGGCTCAGAGACATGCAAACGGACGCACAGTCAAACATTAACGGTGGAAGAGAGACAAAAACACATAAAAACACAAAGTCAGAAAAACAAACCCACAAATTCATGCACAGAGACATGCAAATAAACGCTCAGTCACACTGACACGGTGTTCACCTACTGATGAGCACATGAAACACTTCGAAACATGTCTTTTTGTTCAAGGAGTTGATGAGCGAAGCATTCCAGTGAAACCTTCTGCTGTAACTGGAGATTATGACATTTGCGGGCAATACTTGTTACAGCGTTCCTGTGTGTCCAAAAAAATCTAAGTCTTAAAAAAAAATCGAAGTTAAGATATTGAGTGTGGGGGGGCAAAAACCTAGGGGGGACGCATTGGGGCCCAGGAAAAGGACTGAGGGTCCTAGATGGGGACAATGGGCTCTGGAGGGGAGCATGGGGATCCAATCTTATGAGCAAGCCCCGGTAATGGAAAACCGATGTGCTCCGGACCATAAAATTACAAAAATGATACCTGGTCGGTTGTAGTCATTATCAATTACCAATGGCCATTAATCACTAAGTGGCTCGATATCATTAGAGTACAATAGGATCTCATCTAATTGTGTATTAGAATCCATATCAAAACTTCGCTTATTAGACCTTATGTCACTTCAAGCTCACTTCAATTATTGAACAACATACTTGGCAAACGAAGTTCGGATAATAATGGTTCCAGAAATTTCCTTATCAACCGAAAATGGTTACGTAATACCAGGGGCTCGACAGACCTGATGTCTCAAATGGCACACAAGGATAGGGCTGCCCTTAAACAGCATGATGGAATACTACTTATATGGGTATTTCCTCCTTTTTTCAAGAATCATGTAAATATTATGAGACTCGTAGTTTTTGATGGGTTTCATTAAACTTAATGAAATGCGTATATTCGGAATCAGCTGAAAATCCAATTTTTTTGAAGTACTATTTGTTAAACAAGCTCCTATTTTTTCTGTTATTATTAGCCTAAGCTCCTAAGTTTCTGTCATTATTAGCCCGAGTCGCTCCTTACTTACAGTTCGTTACAACGAACTGTTTGATTTTCAGTAACGTTTGAACTTGATCTTGGCCTCTAAATGTCTTAACGTTTTGGGCTAAACAACTTTTGGCAATGTGTGCTAAGCATATGAAAGAAACAGGTTTGAAGTTCGACCGATTTATATTTGTTTTAATAGGCTTAAAACATCCAAGTACAGTCTGTAAGGCAAGCAAGATGTTTTTGGGTTGTTCTTTCATGATAATTACGTAAATTCTGTCTAAACAATTGGTTTTGAACTTCTCACTAAATGTCCTGATATTTAAAAAAGATAGGGATTTCAAAACTTAATCGTTATAGCCAATTTCTTGAGGAAGTTGTGAAGGGCTACGATCTTACTGGGCCTTACTTGGGGTGGCTGAGTTCATTTCAAAGTTTCGGAAGCGTTGGGTAGAATTCTTGATTTTTTTTTCCTCTTGGCATCATATAACCCACAATGGATGTATGAAGTGCTACTACACTAATTAAAATCAATATAAATGGATTGAAATAATATTCTAAACAAGTATTTTACTAAGCCTAGAATATTCCTAATTTTTGACGTATTATGTATTTGCATATTATTTATAAACGCTCTAAAAAAATCCAGGATTGGACATATTCAAAAAAAGTATTTAGTTGCTTATCCTACTACCTCTTCCCCCACTAGAGCTTGAAAATACCCTTTTAGTGTCCTCATTAAAAAATTTAAAATACATAAAATCTCCCCCGCCCTGTATAATGAAAAATACGGTTTTTCTGTATTACGATTTTTTTTAAATATCTTTAGTACATCAACATTTTCCTGAATTGGTGCTAATACAAGGCATCCCCTTTCCCCTAAGCTTCCACTTAGACATACACTTACACACACTTAGGCATACACTTACATACATACACATACTTACGTACATATATACATATATACCCACACTTAGGAATACATTTAGAGTTAGTCCCAATCCAATTATCTCGATTCAAGTTTCTTGGTTTCTTGATAATCAGCTAAATACGAAGAAATTTGGGTCATTCTCAACAGATTTATTATTATTATTTATTAATACAGAAAATAAAATCCAGACATAATACATTCACTTCTATTACAGCGGCTTAGTTAACCATTCAATGTTTCAATTCTTCTTCATAGAACTAGCTTAATGTATTAGCCACAACAACAGAAACCTTATTCGGACTGCACGTTATTTTAAGTCAGCTGGAATGAACAAATTTATAATCTAAGTAACTAATCTCTAAGCTCAACATTCTCTTGACAAATTCATCGTTCCGAAAAGATTTTAACCACTTAGTAAGAAAAATAAACAAAAATGACGCTTCTTTTTGTCAACGTTCCGGAGTCGACTGCCTAATTTAGACCGCTCATTTAGAAAACGGATGCCGATAATGAAAAAATGGCAACATCTGCAAATAAAAGAACGAGGAAAAAATGTTAATCAACTTTTCAAATATTTTAAGACCGTAGCTTAGTCAGCATGAAAATCAAAAAAATACCATGGGACTTTACACTGTCTCTGGGGGTTTGAGCCGTTTCCTGCCTCTAACTTAGCCATCTCAGATCGTTCGCCATCTCCTATCTCGGATTGGACCAACGTCTAAGTCTCCATATGATTCTGATTTAGTTTTTTGGTTTGAATATTTAGTTGCAACTTTTATTTTTAGTACCCCTTAGTTTGGTAGCTAGCTATACCCCTCGCCGAAATTTAAGCGCCACAGAGAAACTATGACAAGTAAAAATAATGAAAAAAAATTTGAGTTTTCAAACTATATTCCAAAATACATGCTGAATATTTGGTGTAGAATAGGGGTTGGCAACCATGACCCACAGGTCACTGCTGGGTGACCTGCGGAAATCCTTTAAGTTTAATGATAAAAATTAAAGCTTAAAATTTCATTGTAATTATTTTCTTAGTACCATTGTTTTTATTATTCACTAAAAGACGGTTTTGAAATAAATATATTACTGATCTAAACGTCATTTTAATATTCACATTGTGGTTGTTTTTTACCCCGAGCCAAAAACAGTTGCCGATCCTTTCGTCCTACGGTCTTTTTTCAACACTTTCGTTCTATTTTAGTTCTTTTTTTGTGTTTCTGGGGGGTGAGTTATAGTAGAGTAAGATAAAGCTTAACACGGGGGCTGTGGTGGCAGTATCAACCCCGAAGACAAACTTATTAGACAATTCATGATTTTGATTCGATTTCATAGGGGCTTGAGGAGGACCGGATAGCAGAGAAAGAACTGACGTGAGTCTGATTGCCCTCCAGTTGGTAATAAACATTAAAAGGGTAATTATATCTTTCAGTTTCTAAACGAATTAGCCTCCTCCCAAGTTTCTAAGAAAGCCTTTTCTATTCGAAGTGGATGAAAAAAAATTGAATGGCCCCTTCTCTGGTCCTTTTTTGGAAAGGATTTTGAGGGGAAGCAATGTTCATGTCTTCTTTCTTTCTGCATTGGGGCCCGATTATCCCAAGTTTTCCTATCAATTTCATAACAATTGAAAAATCTGGCCCACTTTGGGACTCCATTTGTTAGAGGAGGGGCCAGTTCTCAATGGACCAATCCTTTGAAATAAGTCTTTGTATGTTAGTCCCCTTGGCTCAAGAACTTATCGTTGTAAGTTTCAAATTAATCAGGGAAAAAAGTTTTACAGAAACACGAAACAAGATTTGCGATTCCGGAATATTCAAAAAAATTAAATCCCTTTGCAAAAAAAACAAAAAAAAAATTATTTCGAAGCGAAGAATCCGTAGCGTCAAGTCAAAAAAGTATTTTCCCATCATCAAACAGTTCGTGGTAACGAACTGCAAGTAATGAGTGGCCCGGCTCAATAGCAGCCGAAACTCTAAAAAACGGAATTTTGACACCAATAGATATATCAAAGAATTGGGTTTATATGCTGATTTCAAATACATAAGTTTCATTGAGTGTAGTCCAAACTATCAAAGGTTAAGAGCCTGAGAAAATTTGCAAAATGGGAGAAACACCCCCTAAAAGTCATAGAATCTTAATGAAAATCACACTAGCACATTTAGTGTATCAGAGAACTTTACTGTAGAGATTTCAAGCTCCTATCTCTAAAATTGTGGTATTTTGCATTTTTTGCCAAAAAAGATTATGGATGCGCGTTTATTTGATTTTTTGTTGTTTTTTTCCAGGGTATGTGAATCGACCCAGTGATCCTAGAATATCAGAAGAGATCCCATTTGAAAGGAAATTAAACGTTTTAGTGCCCTTTATAAGAGACAAGAAAACTGGATGGCAACTGGGTGTCCTCCCACGTCCCTTTTATCTCAAAATCGTTCGATCAAAATTTTTGAGATAGCCTTTTTGTTTAGCAGAGTTAAAAGGTCGAATAACTATGTATTTTTAAATTTTATGACTCCCCACAGCTCCTAGGGAAAGGTTCAAAATTTAGAGATACATATTTTATCAAAAAATCTTCAATTGTCAAATAAGTTTGTCTTCGGGGTTGACACTGCCCCCACAGCCCCTGTTTTCAGCTTTATCTTACTCTGCTATAACTCACCCCCCAGAAACACAAAAAAAGAACTAAAATAAAAAGAAAGTGTTGAAAAAAAATACCGTAGGACGCCAGGATCGGCAACCTTTTTTGGCTAGGGGTAAAAAACAGCCACAATGTGAATATTAAAGTGACGTTTAGATCAGTAATATATTTATTTAAAAACCGTCTTTTAGTGAATAATAAAAATAATGGTACTAAGAAAATAATTACAATGAAATTTTAAGCTTTAATTTTTATTATTAGACTTATAGGATTTCTGCATGTCATCCAGCAATGACCTGTGGGTCTTGGTTGCCAACCGCTGTTCTGCACGAAATATTCAGCCTGTATTTTGGAATATAGTTTGAAAAATCCAAAATTTTTTCCATTGTTTTTACCTGTCATACTTGATGATATATCAAAGAATTGGATTTTTATGCTGATTTCAAATACATAAGTTTCATAGAGCGTAGTCCTAACTATCAAAGGTTAAGAGCCTGAGAAAATTTGCAAAATGGGAGAAACACCCCCTAAAAGCCATAGAATCTTAATGAAAATCACACTATCACATTTAGTGTATCAAAGAACTTTACTGTAGAGGTTTCAAGCTCCTAGCTCTAAAAATGTGGAAGTTTGCATTTTTTTTGCCATAAGGAAGATCACGGATGCGCGTTTATTTGATTTTTTTTTCCCAGGGTACATGAATCGACCCAGTGATCCTAGAATATCAGAAGAGATCCCATTTGAAAGGAAATTAAAAGTTTTAGTGCCCTTTATAAGTGACAACAAAATTGGAGAGCAACTAGGTGTCCTCCCATGCCCCTTTTATCTCTAAACGTCCAATCAAAATTTTCGAGATAACCTTTTTGTTTAGTAGAGTTAAAAGGCCGAATAACTATATATTTTTAAATATTATGACTCCCCACAGCTCCTAGGGAAAGGTTCCTGCTCCTGCAAAATTTGTCCATTGTTTACGCGTTTAGTATTAGTTATTGGGAAGTATGCATACATTTTATGTGTGGGGGTCAAATTTTCTGATGGTGGGACTTTCCACGGGGATAATTTTACATGGGAAGGGATGTTTCCAGGGAGTGATTTTTTTAGGCTAAATTTAACGAAGTTCCTATATGAAATTCGTCTTATGTCTTTCTTTTTCTTTGCCGACTTAATTTTACGCATGGAGAAGTTAAGGGTAATCAACCGGGGTAAATTTTCACAAGGATTGAATTGTCAAGAGAAAAAATCTGTTGGGAGAAGGGATTTTTCCATGGTGGTTTAGCCAGATTTCCTGGCAATATTTAAAAAAAAAATCAGAAATAAAATTAAAAAACGAGTTTTTCAACTGGAAGTAGGAAACAACAATAAGATTTAAAGTGAATAAAAATTAATACGTATATGAAGGGGGTTTTTCCTCCACATTACCTCGCTCTTTACGCTGAAGTTTGAATCCTGTTCCTATTCTTTAGGGATGACTTTTGAAACACTATGTTTGTTTAATTAGAACAATAAGAAGCTTTGTTTAAAACTACTAAAAAACTTTAGTGTAAAGAGTGAGGTATTAACAAAGAGTAAACCCCTCATATACGAAATAATTTCTGTTCGTTTTAAGTTTTAATGTTGCTCCTTAATTTCAGTTGAAAAAAACTTGTTACTTCTATTTAATTTCAAAACAAAATCCATATTTGAATACTGAAAACAGCATTCAAGCATTATCTACTAATCAGTAGTACCAAATCACAAAATGTAGAGAGGGGGGTAAAATGTACTGTTAAAATTTAGAGGGGGTAATTTCTTACAGTGAAAATGCCAAAAGCAAGGATAATTTCATTGAAAATACAAAAAAAAAAAAAAATCTAGAGAGGCGACAAATGACCCCTCGCCAATTGGTACCACAATTAGTAATTCTTTTAAAGAATGTTCAAATACATTAAAAATATTATAAAAGTTCTAAAATACTAAAAATACTTCTAAAAGTTCTAAAAAGTTCTAATATGATTCCCCTCTACGATGACTTTCCCCTTGCAGTCAAAAACACGCCTGTCGGGTGTACATTAAAAAGCTTTATCGTCTGAAGTACCTTTAAGAGGCTTTTTTCCAATTTGATTTCAATAGCATGGTGCCAAACTCCAAGTCAGAACCAAGACGTGTGATCATGTGGGGGATATTGTAGGGGCTAATTGTCCGAAGGTAGGGCAAGGAATTTCCCCGGGGTATCGGTCTCTGGAGCTATTTGTGGTTGAAGGAGGCTTGGGGAGGTGGGATTTTCAAAGAGAAAATTATTTGGGGAGTTTTCTGGGGGAAAATAAACCACCCACAAGATAATTATAATCTGAAAGTTCATATTTAAGGATGCGAGACATATCTAATTACGTATAGAATTAGGGTACTACTATAACTATTATAGAAAATAATTATAATTGAAAATTACCTTGTTCACTTATCTCAATTTCTTGAAACATTTCAGGATTTGTAGCGGCAAAGCCACCAGTATCTGATGACCGTGTGACCAACCACAGAGGTTTGTCAAGGAATCGTAGAGATGTGACTATTCTAGATAGACTAGGCTGTCAGCCAGGCGATCCACAACCGTTAAACAGGGTCAACACCACAGAAAGACTTAAGAAGCTAAGAAACCTTTTCTATTCGGCAAGACATAATAGAGAATTATTTGATATAAAGGCATACATAATACCAACAGATGATGCCCATGCGGTAAGTAAATAGCTGCTACGATTTAGATAGATAGATAGATAGATAATTTTATTCACCCACTCGATACAAAACCACAAATGGCACGAATGGAGTACAAAGAAGAAAAGAAAAAAAAAACAAAAAAAAAAAAAACAAACACTTAACTGCACAAACAAAAACAAACGTTACGATACACCGCCAATAAATAAAAACATTATTACAAAAACTCACTAAGGACGAATTGCAATTGCCAGACTACTAGGCCCAAGCGACCCCAAAAATTCAGAACGACGTTTCGTCACAGCAGCAATCGGATCTGTGATACCGAACCTTGCAGACATCTTGGAATTTTTAACCCACGGTGGGGTATTTAAAAGAAACTTTGCATATTTGTAAAAAAGTGATCGAAGGTTTCTTTTATCACTAACACTAAATATATGCCAAAACGGTGATAAAGCCAGAAAGTGTGGGATCACCAGTGCATTATATAGCCTAGCTCGAATTTGTCGATTATATTTCGCTTTAGTTGAAGATAGCGCCCCGTAAGCCTTACGTGCCTTTTCTGCGAAATTACTTATTTGGCGAGCACGTGTAGATGCCATGTTATGACCTATAGGCATTCCTAAGTACATTATGGAGTCAGACAGTGGAACCTCTTGAGCACCAAATTTGACAGCAAGATCTATACAATCTGCATTTCTCCTATTGAAAGCAACAATCTCGCTTTTACTTACATTAAAAGATAGGCCTATCTCTCTATAAGCATCATCTAGAATCTGAAAATTTTCTTCAATACGAGACAAACATCTACTTAAATTAAAAATATCATCTGCGTAATTAAGTAATGTTACATCCAAACCTCGGAAAATGCAGCTCATTTGCACTAACTTTTGGGCCTCGAGAACACTATTATTATACAACCGGGGTGACGAAATTGCACCCTGCCTAATGCCCTTTCTAACCGGAATAGCATTTGGTAATACAATCGGCCCGTTGGGAGACGGGACTTTAACTTGGACTCGAAGCTTCTTATACATATCCCGAAAAGGCAAAATAACCGATCGGTCCACACCACGTTTATGAGCAGACACTAATAACTGGGGATGTATCCCAGAATCAAAAGCACGTCTAACATCGTGACTCGCTAGAATAAGGGATTCATTCAGTTCATCAGCTTCTATTAATATATTAGCAAGAATATAATGGACGTGCTCGCGACCAACACCTTTTTTAAATCCGAACTGATTATCGGGGGTAGAACATTGAAAAGCAATATGATCTATAACTAGCAATTCCATAAGCTTACATAAAACCGGCGAAACAGTTATAGGGCGGTAAGATACGCATTCAGACGGATTTTTCCCTTTTTTCAAAATAGGTGTAATTACTCCAGTACCAAAAACGTCGGGAACGAGACCAGAATTAAAGATAATTTGGAATAGAAGCTCTAAATGACTCAGGAGACCAGCAGTACCATGTACAAGATGCAACCCACACAACTTGTCGACACCTTTCGATTGTTTCTTTTTTAAATTTGAAATTGCACGAATCAGATTAGGAACAGTTACTATGTAGCCAACACCAGAACTAGGCAATTCCATGAACTTATCAAGTTCGACTTCATATTTATCTTCAAGATCTTGTTCGGGTGGAGAGAACTCAGAAGTAAAGTGGGACACCCAATCTTGCTCAGAGATCACAGGTTCAACACTATTCTGATCACCATTACGTTTAAGAAATCTCCACACAGCATTTGGGTCATTACTTATCAATTGACTATGTTGATCGATCACTTCACATTTATGCTTAGACAAAATCTTGGCAAATCTGCGTTTGCTGAACAGCCGAACTTCATTTACAACACCTGATTTCGGACGACCACACTCGTTCCAGAGCCTAAGCCAAAATTTTGCACGACCACATGCTTCACTTAGAGCAGGGTTTTCGGACCACTTTGGAATTTCCGTTCCCACTCGGACTTTACGAATGGGGACCGCAGCGGCCTCGGCAGATAACAGTGCGTGAGATATTTCACTACAGTAGATGTTTAGTAGCAGCTGTTTCTCTTCATCTTGAATACATACACTCTGCTGTAGTAATTGGAAAGGCACTTTAATCTTTGTGAGAATCTCATCCAATACGTAATGATAAGTAGCCAGGTCAATTTTACTCCAATTAGTTTTGATTTTCCACTTCTTTTCATTAGTTGGGGGGTTAGGAGAGGCAGGAATTACTCGAAAAGTGTTTATAATTGGAAAGTGATCAGACGCGCTTACGCTCAGATCTACGTGCGAATTGCCGCAAGCTGGAGATTGGATGGAACTTAACATGAAGTCGAGAGATGAAGTCGAGCCATTTGGGCGTGTGTAACTGCACATACTTGTATGTATCAGTTCATGCAAATTTGTGTATATGTCTTACTAAATGAATGAATAAATGAATGAGGCTTATATTCCAGTAAAAAAAAAAAAAAAAAAAAAAAAAAAAAAAAAAAAAAAAAAAAAAAAAAAAATCAATGATCAATGATAAAATAGAGAAAATAGTATGATGAAATGCAACCCAATATGCATCATACCCAACACTCTAGAGCTACCTAGAGTAAAGAGTCACGTGCTTTCAATGTAACACAGATTTCTTCCTTTTATTCTCCAGTCAATTCAAATAACAAAAATCGTCTTACAAACTTTTGAGGGGCTCATTTGATTGCAAATTGAAGGCTCTAGTGTCGTATTTAATGATGAAAAGTAATTAGAGGGCAACCATATCCTTTCTGGCCTTTTCTTTTGGCACCCATGATGTTGAATCAAAATTTTGAGATGAATACTAATTCAGAATGATCAAAATTGTGACAATTGTCGATTGCCAATTGTTTACAGGTGGGTGTCATAGTTCAAGGGGGGAACTTATTTGATATTGTTTTTCAGTGATTGTTCTTTGAGCCAAAAGGATTAAACATTGTTTAGAGAGCGAGAGGCTCTTGGGGTTTTTGGGACAATAAACTTTTTATCCCCAATACGTTAGAAACTTACATCCGAAAGCTATGAAGACCTTAATGTAAAAGAATTGTTTGGGAAGCACGGGTCCTCCGTTAATTTGGCCCGAAAAGGGCTAAATAAAATACTATTGACTTGAAATGCAAATTTTTAAGTCCAAGGGAGCCAGACTAAGCAGGATATAAAGATAAAAATTAAATCCTATCTCCCAAAACAGGGCTTGACAAAGGACCAGAAATTTGAGAAAAAACTTTTTTGAAACACTTAGTCGTTCTGCCAAGGAGACTTAGTCTGAGTTGAAGGTTCCCAAAAAGGATACCGAAAAGGGACATAACATTTTTGGATTGGCTCGAAATTTTTATCCCAAGGATAGAATTTCTTGAGCCCCTGAGGTTCCCCACATAAAAGAAAAATTAAAAATAAATTTAGGCTCCTTTGAAAATGCAGCCAAAAAATGCCAAAAATCTTTTTTTTATCTGGGGTTTTGGACCTAAATAAATTTTCATGCGGCTTGAAACTTTCTAGAGTCATTACCTCGTTTGAGAGATGATTTGTTGGGAAAGATAAGACTAGTATTTATTACCTATTGAACTTGCCTAAGTTTTTAGAGAATTATAAATATATATTTAAAAGTTATCGATCATGTTATTCAGATCATCGAGCCGTTGAGGAGATTTGTGATAGTATTATCATATGATTGTTGTATTTCTTATTGAAAATATATCTTATCCGTTGATTTCATGACCGCTGAGAGGCTATTGAGCCATATGGGCTCTGAGGGCTGTATCAACCCTAGAGGCATTGCTATAAAACACATGGACAATTTAGAACAAATGGTTATCTCAAAATTTCGATCGGATGCATTTGGGAAAAAAGGTTGTGGGAGTCTAATTGGCCTCCAATCACCTTTGATTCTTAAAAAGGGACCTAGAACTTTCAATTTACAATGAAATGAGCCCTCTCCAATGTTTATACGACCACCCTTTCTGTAAGAACCTTATATGCCCCCGGGGCATAACTTACAGCACGTGCCCCCGGGCTCTGGGGGGTTGTATCACCCCCTTAGTTTTTGTTATCTGGTCTTCGAAATATTTTGAAGAAAATGTCTATATCCAAATTTTGATCGGATTCATTTGGGGAGATGGGGTTTTGGTGCCTAGTTGCCCCCCGATCACGTGTAGCAATTAAAATGAGCGTTAGAACGTATTCTTTCCAATCAAAGGAGCCCCATATGAAGTTTCTACCCTTACTATTTGAAGTGCCTTTAGGAAAAAAATAAAACATATATGGCCTTATGGCCTTAGAGTTATGGCCTAGAAGCCTTATGGCCTTTAGTTTAGACAACGCTATAGCGTTGCCTTTACCCATTTGTGCATTCGACCTATTTGGGGAGATGGGCTTTTGGGGGCTAGTTGCCCCCGATCACGTGTAGCAATTAAAATGAGCGCTAGAAAATATTATTTCCAATCAAAGGAGCCCCATTTGAAGTTTCTACCCTTACTATTTGAAGTGCCTTTAGGAAAAAAATAATAAAACATATATGGCCTTATGGCCTTAGAGTTATGGCTTAGAAGCCTTATGGCCTTTAGTTTAGACAACGCTCTAGCGTTGCCTTTACCCATTTGTGCATTCGACCTATATATTGCTGAACTTTGACTTAATATTCTTAAATTTGAAATTTTATCGATATCTTTGTTTAAATCTTGTTTTTAAAAGGAAGAAGTAATTCAATTTTTTATAGTTAAAGGATTTCTTCTTAAGAGTCATTCTTAAATTCTAGAAAAGGGTTATAGCGAAATTAAATTATCACGCGTATTAAAAAGAGCCACACCGCGTGTAAGTACAGTTCAAAGACCTTGGGCAAGGCCTACAGCTGACAAACACAATTCAGTGCTCCATTGCTTAAAGCTCGCATTTTATACTTTTAACTAAGTTTTCAGTAAAAATAAAGTTCATCGAACATAAAATTAAAAGCAGTGCAATTTCTTTATGAGGATAAAGCATGTAATTCCTTTAAGCCTAAACAAATCGTTTTACTACCGTTTCTATTGTTTTTAGTGTATGATCTCAACTTGGTGATTTTTTCTAACATGCTGCTCAAAAATTTAAAACAAATCCGAAACTAGAGACATCTGCAACTTTTTCCGACAACTTAAGTTCAAGTTCCAAACACACTTTCATAAATCGATTATTTGGTTTTCATGTTTACAAAAAAAGGACCAAAGAGTCTCATTGAAAAACCGATTTATGTTTTACCTCAAATAGTGAAGTGGTAACTTCATGATTAAAATACTTGATGAATAGTCTTTCATTTCTCTGGCTATGATATAAAAACTTGAAAAACAATTTGTCAGTGCTATATTTAAATTCCTCAGACACAGGTATAGCTAAGAAATAGAGCTATTGATATCAGCAGAGGCAAAAATTCAAGAAAATGTAGAAGGGACAATGATTTTTTTTCAGTTTTTTATTAAAGAAGATTTAAAAGGTGTTTACCAAAATATAAGGGAGGGCCATCTGTATGGGGGAGGAATTGGCTTCCTTCATCCCCTTCCCAGTTGGTGTCCCTACCATTCAACTGCAATATTTTGCATCTTAGCTACATGAAAAAGAAATGCAAATTACACTCAAATAACCAAAAAACAAATAATGCTATGTAGCATGCCCCTTCGGGTTTACTTGAACCCAGCTGCAATACCTAATAGCTGAAATGTTTTTAATTTGTAATTCTTGAAAAAAAAGATGTTTGATGAAAAAGATTTTTTTGGTTGGAAATAGCAGATATTTTTCTATTTTAGAGTGAATACGTAGCTGATCACGATAAAAGACGAGACTTCATATCTGGTTTCACAGGCAGCGCTGGTACCGCAGTGGTGACTTTGACTGAAGCTGCGCTCTGGACTGACGGACGATATTTTCTACAAGCAGATCAGCAAATGGACTGTAACTGGCTTTTAATGAAGCAAGGACAGCCAGGGGTACGTAGCTTTCAATTTATTAAGCATATTTCATTTTGTATTAAGTAGATAGGTGGGTCCGATAGTTCAGCAGCAGATAAAAAGAATGCCATTTTTCTCTTAAATCTATTCCGTAGTTGTTTTTTTGATTCTGCAGGAGCATAATTTCTTAAGAAAATTAAATAAAAAAGTCTTTGTGTTCCTTAAAAATACTTCTCATTCAAAATCCCGCGCCCTTGTGTTTGAGCAGACTTTCTTAAAGACGTAAAAAAGTCAAGCTTTAGCGTCAAAACCAAGAACTTCTGAAGGTGCAGCCCACACTTGGTGAAAAGTTTCTTAAGGTTTAATTTTTGTTTAATGTTCCTCCTTATTTTCAGGTAACTTAAATAAAAAAAAAACTTGTTTTATTTTTCTGACCGTTTTTCAAATCATGTCTGGAAATCCCCTCCCGTGGAAAATCATGTCCATATATTTCCAAAAAATATTATATGCAAAGAATGGGCAAATGTAACATACAAACGTTTCCCCAGGGATTAAGGGATGTCAAGTCATCCCTAAAGGCCTAGTTTCAGAAATTTTGGGTCAAATTACTATCTCAAAATTCTGAATGAATTTCCTTGAAGAAAAAGGGGTGTTAGCTGCCCTCTAATCTTTTTGGTCAATTAAAAAGGACGCTATAATTTTATTTCCGTTCAAATGTGCTTTCTCCTGATTTTCTTTGACTATTGATTCGATACAATCACCCCTGGTGAAAAACAACATATAAAAACAAATAAACTCGCATCTGTGATATTTTATCTGGTAAAAAACACAAAATTCTACTTCTTGCAGATAGGATCTTGAAAGGTTCTCTGAAAATTAAAATCTGATGGCGTGATTTTCATCAAGATTTTCATAGAGATTTCTTGATTTTTTGTGGGTGTTTTCCCCTTTTCTCAAAAATTAGGCAAATTTTCTCAGGCTCGTAACTTTTGATGGGCAACATTAAAAAAATGAACTCGGAATTCATTATATATAACAAACTTCTGATATTTACCAGAGTTTCCTCTGGCAAACAGTTTGTTACAACGAACTGTTTGAACATAGCTCTAATCTTACCGTAAGCTAACTAAACAAAATTAAAACAAGTTTTTAAGTTACGAAACATAGCTATAATTTAAATCTTATCGCTAGGGCTTGAAAATGAAAAATATTTGATATTTAGTCTATTTTAGTTTGTACTTACATCTGTCGTACAATTAAAATTATTGCGTCTGCAAATATTATCTATGGAATTTTTTGTATTGTTCCAAAACAGATTGATTACAATACTTAATAAATTCGATGGTAGTTCAGATAAAAAATGTAAATATCACAGTCCATTTTTTTATGTAGTAATGCGCAAAAATGTGGGATTGGGGATAGATTTATTTTCATTTTTTAAGCTACAAAAAACAAGTATTTTTGCCAATCTGAGTGGAATTACCTTCGTCTGAACCTCCCTCCTTCTCAATCGGCCCTTCTTTCAATACTTATCTAAAAGTTAGTTAGTATATTGTTACCATTTTATAAACAGAATTAGCTTAGACTATATGTTTGATTTGGTGGTGTACTTTCTGTCCAAACCACACCAGTTGTATGGACTATGTAATGTATGGACTATGTAGGGTCGTATCTAGGATTTTTCGGGGAAGGTATTTAGGGGGGGAGGGGAAAGGACTATAAAAATCTTTAAAACGAATGAAAAGTTCTTTATATGTATTTTGTTACGTTTTTACGAGTCAGACCAACTTCTGGGGGGCGAGGGGTGTTCAAGCCCCTACTCCTCCTCTAGATACGGCCTCAGGAGTATGTTCTCCCCTTTCCTAGCATTAAGAAAGTTGCCTCATTCTAGTAACTTTTAACAGGTAAATTTTAAAGGTGTTCAGTGCCTAATCATAATAAAGTCTACAAAATAACTTTGGTGACAAATCAAACATTTACAGTTTTTCAGACATGCAATTTGTCATATGCAATTACAACTGTATCTGATGATTTATATCAGCTTATAACATAAACTTATAATGCAATCTGAAACTAAATTTTTGTTGACTTAAATAAAGCATCGAATTTTGTTAGTTCCATTCAATATTTGCTTTTATTAATTTTGGGGTTAAAGCTTAAGGTAAATTAAGCAATGCAACGAAAGATTGTAGTTATTTGGTAATTTTAAAAAGACTAGAGAAATATTTTGCCCAAACTATTTATGTATTATTTACAATTTAGTATCATATCATACATTATTTATTTATTATATATAATATATTACTTCTATTTAATTCTTATTGATATCTACATTATAATATAATCCATATTATCATATCATGGTTTGTATTATAATTACATAAAAAAAACTAGTTTTTTTTTAACTGAAAGTAAGGAGCGACATTAAAAATTAAAACGAACAGAAATTACCCAGTATATGAAATCGGTTTTCCCCTCCGCAATCCCTTGCTCTTTACGCTAAAGTTTTTAATTGTTTTAAAAATCAGAACTGTGGCAAAGAGTCAAACTTTAGCGTAAGGAGCGAGGGATTGCGGAAGGGACAACCCATTTCATATACGAAGTAATTTCTGTTCGTATTAAGTTTTAATGTCGCTCCTTACTTTCAGTTAAAAAAAAAACTTTTTATGCAATTTCTGAACTTTTTGAATTAATGCATGTTTGATTTTGGCTTTCCACACATAAATTATTAAAATGAAATTTGCATATTAATTCCTTTTTTTGGCTAAATGGCTTTCTCTTAGTTTTGATAAGACGATTTTGAGAAATAAGGGTTGGGGAAAGCCTAGTTGCCCTGCAATTTTTCGGTTACATAAAAAGGCAACTATAAATTTTAATTTTTAACGAATGTTTTTATTAGTAAAAAATATAGGTAACTTAAGAATTAGCTTACGTAAAAACTTTTATATTCTTAAATTTTTATTATGTATATGAGGGGGTCTGTACCCTCGTGAATACCTCGCTCTTTACACTAAATCTTAAGTTTTGTCCCAATTCTTTAAGAATGACCCCTGAATCCGAAAGGCCGTAGAATAAATAGTCGAAATTACTAAAAATACTATAGCATAAAGAGCGAGGTATTTATCTCTTTCTAAATACCTCGCTCTTTATGCTAAAGTATTTTTAGAACCCCTCATATGCGTAATAATCTCTGTTCGTTTTAAGTTTCAATGCTACTCCTTACTTTCAATTGAAAAAACTTCTCCATGTTTATTTTTTCTTTTTTTTTATTGTAATTTTAGGAAACCCTGCGCCCTTTTCATTGAATTTCTGTTCCCCCATGACATATTTCTCTAAGGAAAGATCCTCCCTCATAGCTCCCTCCCCTCAACCCCACCCCAAAACCAAAAAAAAATTGAAAACACTGTACACTTCCCAATAACCATTATTATATGTAAACACTGGCCGAAGTTTGTAATTTGCAGCCCCTCCTCCAGGGACTGTGGGGGAGTAAGTCATTCCCAAGGACATAGTTATTATGGTTTTTGACTATGCGGAAAAAAATGGCTATCTAAAAATTATGATCCGTTGTTTTTGGAGAAAAAATGAGCGTGGGAGGGGGCCTAGGTGCCCTCCAATTTATTTGGTCACTTAAAAAGGGCACTAGAACTTTTCATTTTTGGAGCCCTCTTGTGACATTCTAGGACCCCTTGGTCGATACGATGACCCCTGGGGAAAATAAACACGCACCCTTGATTTGTCTTCTGGCAAAAAATATAAAATTCAACATTTTTGTAGATAAGAGCTTGAAACTTCTTCTATAGGGTTCTCTGATACGCTGAATCTGATGGTATGATTTTCGTTAAGATTTTATGACTTTTAGGGGGTGGTTTCCCCTATTTTTTAAAATAAGGCAAATTTTCTCAGGCTCGTAACTTTTGATGGGTAAGACTAAACTTGATTAAACTTATATATTTAAAATAAGCATTAAAATGCGATTCTTTTGATGTGGCTATTGATATCAAAACCCGATTTTTTAGAGTTTTGGTTGCTATTGAGCCGGGTCGCTCCTTACTACAGTTCGTTACCACGAACTGCTTGATAAATCTATTATAGTATTATATATTACTTTTATTTACTGGGCTTCTTTCGCATGTATTTTTGGTGTATCTACGCTTGGGTTTCTGGCTTGGACTACAGTAAAGAGTTTATTTTCAATAATTTCTCCGTAGTGTTTTATTCCTTTTTTAATCAAGTGTTTACCAGCACATGGACATGCTTTGCTTCCTGGGTAGATCCTTTATTGTGCTGTTATTATTGTTATTAATATAGGAATAATCACGAAACTTAGTCGAGGCTTTGGTCATAAATATTTATTGCCTTCACCTTCCTAAAAATAGTACACATAGTCACTGGATACTGGTGCCCCCTCAGGCTTGGTATTTTGAGATTGAGCTTGCCAATCTCCCTATTTCCCACTTTGCTGAGGAGTCTTCCGTCGTAATGTCAACGTGCCAGCCATTTTTCGCCCATCCCAAAAACCCCACCCATTTCTTTTCTCAAAATAGAGGGGATAGTTACAAAACACTCAAATGCTTTTAAAGGTAAGCAGTAGTTGATTCTTAGAGCCAGTATTGTAGTAAGAAATCTCTTTCTCTTATTTCAGATTTGTCCTTACGAGAGATTTTGTTGTACCATGGTCGGAACTTTATATATCCAGTGGGTATAATCCACCTTTCCCTCTCTGTCATGGGTATGATTTTTGCAGCCAATATGGATATATTCAGTATATCCCTTATCAGCAGTGTAACGCACAAAATACACTGCCTCGTGGTCGGACACTGAACAAGATGACCAATGGCTAAATCTTTAACTCAAAGAATAAGAGTTCCCTAAAATTAGCTCTAGTGTGCCCCTTTGTGAGCCCACTACACTCAGGACTACAAGGAAAGGGTTGTAATGACACCACCGCCCCTATTTATAATGCTGTTTGATTCACATATTTACAAAATTTCACAGAAACCAAAAAAAAAAAAAATACCACTTCCACTGGCAAAACTTTTCGTCTGTGAAAACTTTTTTCAGAAATGAATTCGAAAGTGAGACAGCCTCACACCGTACATCTTGTTTCACTTGCCATATTTGCAAAGACTTAGCGATGGTAATACAAATAATAATCTAATCTATGCTGAAAAACTTTTTTTTATAAACAGCCCAATACAGAATAGATATATATATATATATATATATATATATATATATATATATATATATATATATATATATATATATATATATATATATATATATATATATATATATACATACTACTATTACTACTACTACTACTGCTAACAACTCACTGTAGTGCATAACCATTTGATGCTAGCAAAACTACGTGCGCTCCTCCTCCATTCTAATCTATTCAAAGTCTCCCTCTTTACACCCTCCCGAGAAGTTCCCACTTCTCTTAAAATTTTCATTAAGCCATCCCTCCCCATTCGGGGGTGACCGAAAAGGACAATCTTAGGTGATCTGTCATCTTCATCCATAGAATTTGCCCAACCGATCTCCATATTTTTCTTATTATAGCTATAGAAAATCGGATTAACCATATTTCGTGTAACGCTTACTATATGAGATACGGTCTATCAATCAGGTTCCAAAAATAATCCGTAAGCGATTTATCTGAAAAGCATCTTTTGAATCCTCAACGGTTTTCGGAGCACCCACACTTCAGAACCATACTTGACCCATTTCATCAGAGTAGCTTGGAATGTTCTAATCTTTGTGTGAAGACTTATCTTCCTATAATTCTTAACGTTTTTTTTTCAACTATGTAAAAAACACACTGGGCTATGGCTATTCTAATTTTAGAATGTCCCACTGTACCCACTGTCCTTACTAATAATACTGCCTAGGGAAGTGAAGCTGTTCACTTAATCGATCTTCCTGTTAGCCAGCATCAGTCATTCACCTTCATTTAATCCTAGTCTTAGCGAATTTATCTACTTAACATCAATTTTCAAGCTCATTCTTTTACCCTAAACCCACAAAACAACTAAAAATTCATCTATCAGCTGAATCAGACCCTTGCTCATAATATATAAAACTAAGGACTAAAAGTGTTTGATGACTAGGGCCAGAATTCGTATGTATTTACATAATTTTGCTGGAGCTAAATACCGTACTGTTCAAAGTTTAAATACATGTTAAGGCATTCCGAATCATCCAGGTACATTTTTATTTTACATATTTTCACATATTCTACCCATCATTACATACACCCATCGCCTACACTCCATTTTTTAAATATCAGTATTCTGATATTATTCAGTAGGCTATATACGAATACCCATTTATTCAGTATATACGAATACCTGGATATCGAAATTTAGTTCCAACTGCCTTACTCGTGCTGTTCATTAGGAAAGATGATGGATGGGTGAGCGGAGAGAAAATATTTTCAGAAACTGAAGAAGTACGCAGAGACAGGAAGTATCTGCCTTACCTCTGCCACCCTAGTCCGGTTGTTTTCACTAAATTATTCACAGTAACATCTCAACATCCGTGCGCGGAGCTTGTTTGTCAGTGCACTATCGTCAAAACAGCATTATACTTGCGTAGTGTCAAGCCTGTAGCGCAGGGATGAAAATGCATAAAGAACCATTTAAAAAATCGAACCTAGTGAAGAAGCATCTGTGAAAGTTCCCCGATAAAACATTCAAAAGCAATTATTCCGTATTATATTGTTCCTGCGTTGTCTACTTCACAGAGTTTTCAAGTTATTCAACATATTGCTAAATCTAAACATAAGAGGAACAAGGAAAAACGACCAGGCCCTCGACAGACTTTTAAATAGGCTTCTTCATCTGATGCTGCATGTGAATCTTCATTTAATACAGATTTATGTCACGCACTAAGTAGGGAAGACAACTCCTTACAAAAACTCAGTAGTCCAGGTTTTAAGAGGTTTTTAGAACGATATTCTGGCAAAGAAGTCTCTTGCTAAAATTTGAGGTAATGTTGGAGGTGGCCCTACTTGGGTTTCAGTTGATGAAACAACTGATGCTGAAGGAAGACACATTGCCAATTTAATAGTTGGAAGACTGGTTAGGAATTGTAACCATACAACTGTTGCTCATTTTTTTAATGATTCCATGAGTCTTCTTTGGCCTAATGGGTGTATTACAGAAGTTTATTTTTATTTTTGACAGACACCGCTTTGTATGTTCTACCCAAATATGATCCATGTAACTTACTTCGCACAAGCACTCCACCAAGTTGCAAAAATTGTCAGACTTCTGTTTCCAGATGTTCTTTCCTTAGTATCAAATGTTAAAAAGGCATTTCTTTAAATGCCCCAATTTGAATAAACATACTTAAGGATATTTATCCTGACTTATCTCCACCCCTCAGCCAATAATCTGGCTGGGATAAATGGAAATGGCAGAAATGGCAGACTAATACAGCAGGAACTTTGGCTCAGTTAGAAATGTTCTCTCAGAACAAGATTCATCCTTGGCTATGGCGATAAAACAGGCTAAAGCCGTAATGAAGCAACCTACACTAAAGAACAACTTGGCTCACGTATCTTCAAATGCTTGTTTTTTAATGCACTCCATAACAAAGCTGGAAACTCAAAATATGGCCACAATGGATAATGTAGCAACTGTTAACAACGCTATTGAGAGTCTGAAAGAAGTTCCTGGGGAAATTGGGACTACGATGTGGAAAAAATTGCAGAGTATTCTCTACAAAACCCAGGAAGGAGAAATATTTAACTGCTGGTGAAAACCAACAGTAAGCAGGACGCTGAAGCAGACTTTAAATCCTTCACGCCAGCAGACACTGCATGTTTCAAGTATGCACCTATTTCATCAGTGAATGTGGAGCGTTCCTTTGGCCGTTAAAAGTTAATTTTAAGACCAAAACGTCGATCTTCTGTATTTAATAATTTGAAGATGTATTTGGTTGGTAACAATTTCGAACAATGAATTAGCTACTTCAATGTGATGTTCTTTATCAATACTCTGTTTTTGTAACTGATTCAATGCATATGTCTGCAATACAAATTCTATTTTCAAATGACTTTCTTGTCAAAAAAAATTATTTTTCTTGATGTTTTAATTAAATATTCTTCCTTTTTACTTACATATCATCCAATAAATAATAACAATATATTTATACATATCTTATAATTTTTATCCCGCATACATTCGAGCCCTACTGATGACACAAGCACTTCTCAATTATTACTCTAAGAGTAAAATCAGGTCGATGTATCCCCCCTCTAAAATCCACGCTGTTACTCTTTCAAAACCTTATATAAAGCATCATCATTACAAGTAATTTGCATCTTACTAAAACCAAGCAAAACAATAATAGCGAAAACAGAAACGAAGCAATACCTAACATATAATGTAGGGTAAATCAGGCTCTACTTAACAGTATCTCCTAAAATATAGGATTTCCTATTGCTACTGAAGATCTATACCCCATTGTCCCAGGAAGCCCCAGATATCTATTATTCTGTATCAATTATTCTTAAACGTCACCTACTCTGTTCCTTAAGAAAAAATTAAATAAAAAAACAAGTTTTTTTAAATGAAAGTATGGAGCGACATTAAAACTTAAAACGAACAGAAATTACTCCGTATATGAAAGGGGCTTTTCCTCCTCGACACCCCGCTCCTTACGCTAAAGTTTTTTATTGTTTTAAAAAGTAGAGTTGCGAGAAAGAATCAAACTTTAGCGCAGTCGAGGAGGTGTCGAGGAGGTGTTTAGGGTGTCGAGGAGGAAAAGCCCCTTTCATATACGGAGTAATTTCTGTTCGTTTTAAGTTTTAATGTCGCTCCTTACTTTCATTAAAAAAAACTTGTTTTTTTATTTAATTTCTGAAAGTTTTTGAATTAATGCATGTCTGATTTTGGCTCTCCGTACATAAATTATAAAAATGAAATTTGCATATTAATTCTTTTTTTGGCTAAATGGCTTTCTCTTAGTTTTGATCAGACGACTTTGAGAAATAAGGGGTGGGGAAGGAGGTCTAGTTGCCCTCCAATTTTTCGGTTACTTAAAAAGGCAACTAGATCTTTTATTTTTAACGAACGTTTTTATTAGTTAAAAAAATACGTAACTTAAGAATTAACTTACGTAACAAACTTTTATATTCTTATATTTTTGATTATATATATGAGGGGGTTGGTCCCCTCGTTAATACCTCGCTCTTCACACTAAATCTTGTTTTATCCCAATTCTTTAAGAATGACCCCTGAATCAGAAAGGCCGTAGAATAAATAGTTGAAATTATTTAAAAAAATTTTAGCATAAAGAGCGAAGTATTTATCTCCTCCTAAATACCTCGCTCTTTATGCTAGAGTATTTTTAGAACCCCTCATATGCGTAATAATCTCTGTTCGTTTTAAGTTTTAATGCTTCTCCTTACTTTCAATTGAAAAAACTTTTTCATGTTTACATTTTCATTGTTTTTTTTTTATAGTAATGCTAGAAAGTCTTGCGCCCTTTTCATTGAATTTCTCTTCCCCCATGAAATATTCCTCCAAGGAAAGATCCTCCCATATAGCCCCCTCCCCTGAACCCCACACCCAAACCAAAAAAATCCCCCTGATAACGTCGGTACACTTCCCAGTAACCATTACTGTATGTAAACATTGCGGGGCTTCCACTTTTAGGGAGATTACCCTATTTTAGGGAGAAATTACTTCTTTTAGGGACACTTATTTTGAATTTAGGGACAAAGGAAAATTCTTGGGTAAAGTAAGGATTTTCAGGGTAAAGTAAGGATTTTCAGTGAAAGTTTGATTTTTTTCAAACAGAAGACTGAAAAATTCATCATTATAATATTTTTTGGTAAGAAAGATTTACAATGTAATGTTGAAGCATTGGATATGGTTAAGTGTTGTGATGGATCAGCTGAGGGTCGGACTAACTGCATCAAATAAGTCATTGAAAAAAACTTGATTCTCTGGCAAAATATTGTTGGATTTTGTGCAGATACTACTAATGTCAAGTTTGGAGGCAATACACCTGCTTCAAAGCTAATGAAAGCCTTCATTATCTTGCTTCATATCAAAGGTTCTTCATATTTGGAATGTGAAATGCTCGTTCCATCTTATTCACTTATATTCATCCTATGCATGCTTGTCACTTCCCAAGGCACTAGAAGACTTGGCGCGAAATATCTATGCCCACTTTTCGAGGAGTACTTCCAGGCGAAATAAGTACGTCAAATTTCAGAAATTCTTTGAATGCAAAGCACTCCCAATTCTTGCACCAGGACAGACCCGTTGGTTGTCCCTTCATGCCTGCATAAAGAGGCTTATTGAGCACCGGGTTGCTCTTACTCATTATTTCATAGAAACCACGTTTGACGACATAACTACAACCAATGACCTTATCTTGTCAACATTACAAAGCAAGTTGACAAAGCCACACTTTGAATTTATGGACTACTTTCTTCGCCTCTCTAATGAATCCAACACAGTTTTCAATCTGAGCTTCCACGTCTTTATTCCCTAAAGGCAAGTGTCAGAAAACTTGTGAATGATGTTGCGTCTAACTTCATGGAACTAGACTATATTCGCAGTGTTGGTTTGTTTACCGAAATGAATCCTCACCTTTCAAGTGAGTACCTGCCTTTAAACCAGACATATGGGGGAATAGCTGCAACCGATTCAATGCGAGAACTCGTAGATGCTCAAGAGCCAAGTTATAATATTAATTTTTTTTTTACCGGTCTTGTCGAAACTATTATATAGTCCTAATTAAGCATATTCAAGACCGTTTCAGGTTTAAAGACAAAATTTATGACATTTTGGCATTGGTTGAACCTGGGAATGCAAGAAATTTGAAGCCAAAATCTCTAAGGCCACTATTTGCGAGATATCCCGTTCTAACAGAAAAGTGTTGCGTCCAAAAATGGACGTAGAATGAAAATCTCTGGCTGTGACCGATATCATTAAGCTTCATTTGGGAGGTGCCCAAGTTGATGAACTGTCAGTTGAGTGCTACTGGATGAAGATACTTAGTCTGAAGACTTGCAGAGGTGAAATCAAGTACCCAGAATACCGGAAGGGCACATCACTGATGCTTTTGTTACCCTTTAGTAATGTACCAGCTGAGCGTTTGCATAGTCTCCTGAAATTAATCAACACAGACATCCGAAATAATGCCGAGATTGTCACACTAATCTCACTTATTCGAGTTAATTTCTGGTTGAAAAACGAAGATAAAACTTCATCAACTGTCAGCATACCGAAAGCTGTTGCTGCTTTCAAGACAAAAGCAAACGCTACGTGCGATGAAGTGCTGGAGATGACACTTACTCGAAATTTCTTTTGTGTTCTCAATAGTGTAAAAGATTTTATGTATATCAGTATCTAAAGTAAAAAATAACACTTTGATTTACGTTACGTTTTTCGTGTAGATAGTATGGAAATCTGAGGCAAAATATCTTTTTTTCTAGGGAGGAAAATAGGGAGAAATCAGATCTAAAGACAGGGAATTTTAGGAAAAATTAATATAAAAATAGGGAAAATTGAAACCGAAAAGTGGAAGCCCTGAAACATTGGTCAAAGTTTGTAACTTGCAGCCCCTCCCCCAGGGACTGTGGGGGGTAAGTCATCCCCAAAGACATAGTTATTATGGTTTTCGACTATGCGGAACAAAATGGCTATCTCAAAATTTTGATCTGTTGACTTTGGGGAAAAAATGAGCGTGGGAGGGGGACGAAAATGAGCGTGGAACGAAATTCCACATTTTTGTAGATTGGACCTTGGAATTTTTTCTATTGGGTTCTCTGATACGCTGAATGCGATGGTGTAATTTTCGTTAAGATCCTATGACTTTTAGGGGGTGTTACCCCCTATTTTCCAAAATAAGGCAAATTTTCTCAGGCTCGTAACTTTTGATGACAAGGACTAAATTTGATGAAACTTATATATTTACAATCAGCATAAAAATCCAATTCTTTTGATATATCTTTCAGCATCGAAATTCCGTTTTTTAGAGTTTCGTTTACTATTGAGCCGGGTCGCTCCTTACTACAGTTCGTTACCACGAACTGTTTGATTAAGTTTTTATTAGATTTCACTACCCCAAATCAAATATTTCGTAGTAACAAACTGCATATAATGAGTGACTCGGCTCAATATAACCAAAACACATAAAACAGAGTCTTAATAATGATAGATGCATCAAAAGTATTGAATATTTACGTGTATTCGAAATACATAAAGTTCATTAAATTTGGTGTTAACCATCAAAAATTACGAGCCTTAGAAAATTTTTACCGATTTTTGACAAGGGAAGGAGATATCCTAAAAGTCAAGCAATCTGATTAATGTCACACATGTGGAATTTTACATTTTTTGCCAGAAGAAAGATCACGAATGTGTTTTTTTTTTTTTCCAGTGGTGATCGTATCGAGCCCGTAACCCTAGAAGATCGAGAGAGGGGTTATTTCATCCAAAATCAGGAGTTATTATGTCCTTTTTAAGCGACCAAAAAGATTGGAGGGCGACTAGCCCCCCTCCCACGCTCTTTATTCCCCAAAGGCAAATGATCAAAATTTGGAGTGGGCCATTTGATTGAGCATACTTCTAAGCTCCAATAACTGTGTCTTTGGGGATGACATGACCCCTTGTAGCAACTGGAGATAGGGCTTTAAGTTATGCAATTTGCCCGTTGGACACCTATAGTATTTGTTATTGAAATATACTGTTTTTTTTGGGGGGGGAAGGGTATTTTCTCTGTGGAAGGATATTTACACGGGGAATATTTCAGAAAGAATAAAATTTCCTGGAGGATTACATGGGGAGGAGGGGAAGGGAACTTCCTGGTATGATTTCAAAAACGATCAGAAATTAAATAAAAAAAAGATTTTGTCAATCTGTTTTTTCTGACTTTGTAATGAGTATGTTGACTTTGTAATAGAACTTTTCCCTTTATTTGTAGATTTAACTTTATCTTTATTGACACCAGTAATGCATTATAAGGCGAATAGTTGTTAAAAGATGGCTCAATTTTTGGAAAGAATAGAGAAAAAAACTGTTTTAAAGAAATAAAAAAATGAATTACGCAGAAATTTAAAAATGTCACGGGAAAATAGCGAGAATTTCAATATTTTGGAAAGAAGACGGGCTCAAAAACCTCCCATCCCCACTAGAAAATTGGGCTTATTAATAACATTCAAATTACCTGTTATATATTTCTTCAATTATATAACGATTAAAATAAGTCAGCTTCTAATGTTTATTTTAGCTAATCATAGCAATATTCTTATATAGGAGGTAAGATTTACATCCTTTCCGAAGATATATACTAAAACCATTCCTACTAAAAAATTCTGTCAATTATCAATACTTCAATTACTAATTATATAATATTTCAATTATATAATTACAATAACTCAATTACCATGATTTGTTTTAACTAATCGTAGCAATAATCTTATGTGATTTATCCTTTGCCAAAGTATATGCTGGAACCACTCCCATTAAAAATTTCCCTCTTAATCCAGGATAATTAGTTTCTTGAATCAAAGTTTACGGCAGTCTAATCTTGTGCCAAACACATTTATCTTTCGGCTGTCTAATTCATTTTAAAAAGTTTTTTCACAGGTTCCCTCAATCATTGAATGGCTGAAAACTATTCTATCTGTTGGGGATCTTGTTGGAGCCGATCCTAAGTTACTCAATGCAGAAACTTGGCTTAATTACAGGGCTGAACTAGGTGAGTTTTAATTGTTATTGATATGTTTCTCTGTCATTAAAAAAGACAGAAACATCGACTTTTGATGGACTATAGAAAACTAAAATAAGAAGTCACTCTTGTTTGCAGTGATTTTTTATAAAGGGATAAATCAGCAAAATTTTGGGGACTGTGGCGGTATTTTTGAATAAAAAAATATTTAACTGTTTCGAAATAATTGAGTTTTGAAAACAAAATAAATAAACAGTAGGTTTTGCCGTTTATTTTTGTGTTATCAGCAACAATCATCAGCAGGATTGAGGGCAATTAAAACATCTTTTACGGAAAAAGCTTATCTTGTGTTATAAAAAATGAAATGATAGAAAAATGAAAAATGAAAAATAGGAAGTCGGTACAAAGCCCAAAATTATCAATCACATAGAGACTTTTGAGCCTGTCTTACCACCCAAAATATTGTAATTCTTACTATTTTGTCGTGATGTCTTTAAATTTCCACATTATTTATTTTATTTATTTTAAAACACCCCTTTCCCAGATCCTTTCCAAAAATTTAACCACTTTTTAACGAATTTCGCCTTACAATACAGTAAGGATTTCAAGAAAGATAGGTTAAATCTAAAAAAGGTCAAACTCAATTAAAGAATCAAAATACTTAAAAAAAAGACTGACCATGGTAAAGAAAAAAATTAATCAAAATCCAATGCAGTTGACTTCTACGGCTTCTATTACCTCAGCTAAATTCATTGTAGTGGTCTATTAAGCCACCGGAAGCTTGCACATTGCAAACGCTTCCAACGCCCACCGAATTTAAAGCATCAACTTTGCTATTCTTGTTCTTTTGTCTTACCATCCCTTATCCTCCCCCTCTTTATCCCAGGATTACTAATTGAATCATTGTTTTTACTCCCCGTTAAATTTTTTTGCTTTATAACTACTCTATCTAATGTAGAAATATTCAATTCTTCACAGGCTGATAGTTAATTTATAAAATTCGAAATAAAAAACGGAAAAAAAACAGACTCAGTTTTCCAACTCCCATCAAGTATGTACGCTCTGGGAAAGGAATTTTCTTGCTTCCAATCACACCAGAACTTTTTCCAAATCATCCCGAAGCATCTTATAGGGTCTGCTGGGGTCTCCGTCTTTTGTGATGGCGGAACTTTGTTTTTAGTCGTCGTTTCATCAGTAAAGTCGAAAGAGTTTTCTTTCCAAGGCTATCCTCTAGGCTGCTTATGAGCACCAGGAAGAGAATTGACCCAAAACACTTCATTGGGTTGCATATAATAGCGCTGAATGTTCTTTCAAATGAAGCTGCCAAGAACAACACGTAATGGGCGTTGATAGATGAAGTCAGCAAGCACCATCTACCATAAGTCACCATCTACCAAGAGTCAGCAAGCACCATCTAAGATAAGCAGGCACCATCAATTCAGTAGACATTTAGTTTCACATCTAGTTGACTGAGTGCTCTAAACGCCTTGCTACTATTTATATTTACAAAAGTAATTTTTGCATCTGCTTGTTGCAAAAAGGAGGGAAAACTCCAGCGGTCCTCAAATTTTGCGACCTTTACAAAAGCTTTCGTAAGAGCATCCGCTTTTTCTTAGCAAGAATAACTCATCACTCCTTCGAAATGAATGGATGGAATTGAGTTGGGCTTAGATAAATATAAAGTTTCTTTGGAGATCTTCAGCGCCGCTGGGGCACATTTTAGTTGTTTTTGTTGTTTTTTTTTACAAACTTACGTCTGTAGGTGGTTCTAGCTTGACACATGACTAAAATACATTCACCCTGAGATCTACCTGATCACTGTCTGATTTTGTTTAATGCCGTTTCTAATGAGCCATCTTTCTGACCTTAAATTGTCTTGAATTGGGGCAATAGTATTCTCTTTTAGAGAGGCTCGTTATGCCTTGAGTGGGTCAAATTAGTCAATAGCCTCTGTACTAACTTTTTGTAAAGCGAGGCTGATTTAATTGGCCCTCTTTTGTAAATTAACCCCATGACTTTGCCGATAAGTAGCTTTGCAGTTTGTCCCAGTCTGCGTTATGAGACTGCCCTATGAATCACTCCCCCCTTACAGGTGAAAGTGTGTTCAGATTTCTCGGAAGCACAAATTTCACCTGGTCGCTGGCAAAGCGTCAACTTTCAACAACAAACGAATCTGAAGACAAATTCGAGCCGAGATGACCCAAGAGGGCCAATGTAAGCATAGAATCTGACAGGATATTGTAGACCAAAACCAAGGCTTGGGTTTAGCAGAGTTATAACCTAAGCTTCAATTATAAGGCTTCTCAGCTAGTGACTATAATGAGCATTAAAGTATTTTTTGGTTATCATTACTTCTTTGGGGAATTTTCCTTTCATAAACATCGAGCAATCTTTCGCATGTTGAGGGATTTTCTTTTTCGATTGCTTCTACATTCAACTAATAACAAATTATTTGTTTGCCAGGTTTCCTTCGCCCACATTAACTCAATAATGCTTTGAATCTGAAGCAGTATCAATATATTGTTATGTTTGAGGCGCGCGGTAGCTCCACCTCCTGATTTATCTAGAAATTTGAGTACACTTCCTTATTTTTCAAATCCCTGCGTCTTTAGGAAGGAATTCACTGATGTGCAGTATTACAACCTCTGATCCTGGGAAGTTCAAAGGATAGTTTTTTGATTATTTTAAATCTATTCACTAGCTAAGAATTTTTGTTTCATAGTATTTTGGATCTCTTTGGGCCAAATTATTTTTGGCGTCAAAAATGGCAGAAAACACTCATTTTCTGTTGCGCTATCTCTTTTGTTACTTAAAAATGGTACTTACTTTTCAACTTCAGTTGAAATTAGCCATTCATCTTTATCCTAGGGTCATCAGTTCGACAGAATCATCTCAGGAGAAAAATGTTGTGTTTTGACAGTATTTAGGACTTCTTTGGGCTGAAATTATTGTTTGGCGTCATAAATGGTAGAAAACACTACTTTGCTGTTGTACATTTTTTTTTTATTCCTTAAAAAGAGCATTAACCTTACAACTTCAGTTCGAATAAGCCTTTTCTCACCACCTATGATCATTGCTTAGACAGGATCATCCCTGGAGATATATAAAGCAAATATACAAAAAACTACAACTACCAACAGCTCACTGCAGGTCTGAGGTCGACACAGCTGAACACGCTCCTCCACAACCCCAACCTGTTCAAAGCTGCACTGTGTACCCCTCTCATGAAATTACGATTTCCTTCAGACGGTATTTTACAGCTTCTTCCCAATATATTCGGGAGGACATCCTTTTCATTTGCTCCAGATGGATCAAACAGTTCGTGGTAACGAACTGTAGTAAGGAGCGACCCGGCTCAATAGTAACCAAAGCTCTAAAAAATTGAATTTTGATATCAATAGCTACATCAAAAGAATTGCATTTTAATGCTGATTTTAAATATATAAGTTTCATCAAGTTTAGTCTTACCCATCAAAAGTTACGAGACTGAGAAATTTTGCCTTATTTAAGAAAATAGGGGAAATCACCCCCTAAAGTTCATAGAATCTAAACGAAAATCACACCATCAGATTCAGCGTATCAGAGAACCCTACGGTAGAAGTTTCAAGCTCCTATCTACAAAAATGTGGAATTTTGTATTTTTTGCCAGAAGACAAATCACGGGTTCGTGTTTATTTTTTTTTTTTTTTTTTTTTTTTTTTTTTCCCAGGGGTCATCGTATCGACCAAGTTGTCCTAGAATGTCGCAAGAGGGCTCATTCTAACGGAAATGAAAAGTTCTAGTGCCCTTTTTAAGTGACCAAAAAAATTGGAGGGCATCTAGGCCCCCTCCCACGCTCATTTTTTCCCAAAGTCAACGGATCAAATTTTGAGATAGCCATTTTGTTCAGCATAGTCGAAAACCATAATAACTATGTATTTGGGGATGATTTACTCCCCTACAATCCCTGGGGGAGGGGCTGCAAGTTACAAACTTTGACCAGTGTTTACATATAGTAATGGTTATTGGGAAGTGTACAGACGTTTTCAGGGGGATTTTATTTTGTTTGGGGGGTGGGGCTGAGGGGAGGGGGCTATGTTGGAGGATCTTTCCTTGGAGGAATCTGTCATGGGGGAAGAAAAATTCAAGGAAAAGGGCGCATGATTTTCTAGCATTACTATAAGAAAACAATGAAAAATAAACATGAAAACGTTTTTTTTCAAATGAAAGGTAGGAGTAGCATTGAAACTTAAAACGAACAGAGATTATTACGCATTTGAGGGTTTCTAAAAACACTCTAGCATAAAGAGCGAGGTATTTAGGAGGAGATAAATACCTCGCTCTTTATGCTAAAGTATTTTTAGTAATTTCAACTGTTTATTCAACGGCCTTTCTGATTCAGGGGTCATTTTTAAAGAATTGGGACAAAACTTAAGATTTAGTGGAAAGAGCGAGGTATTAACGAGGATACAAACCCTCTTGTATACATAATAAAAATATGAGATTATGAAAGTTTGTTACGTAAGTTGCTAATTTATAAGTTACGTATATTTTTTACTAATAAAAACGTTCGTTAAAAATTAAAAGTTCTATTTGCCTTTTTAAGCAACCGAAAAATTGGAGGGCAACTAGGCCTCCTTCTCCACCCCTTATTTCTCAAAATCGTCTGATCAAAACTAAGAGAAAGCCATTTATCCAAAAAAAGAATTAATATACAAATTTCATTTTAATAATTTATGTAGGGAGAGCCAAAACCAAACATGCATTAATTCAAAAACGTTCAGAAATTAAATAAAAAAAATCTAATTTTTTTAGCTGAAAGTAAGGAGCGACATTAAAACTTAAAACGAACAGAAATTACTCTGTATATAAAATGGGTTGTCTCCTCCGCAATCCCTCGCTCTTTACGCTAAAATTTGACTCTTTGCCACAATTCTAGTTTTTAAAACAATTAAAAGCTTTAGCGTAAAGAGCGAGGGATTGCGGAGGAGACAACCCATTTTATATACGGAGTAATTTCTGTTCGTTTTAAGTTTTAATGTCGCTCCTTACTTTCAGCTAAAAAAATTAGTTTTTTTTATTTAATGGCCGAAAGGAACAATGTTTGGGAATCTGTCATCCTTCAGTAGTAAAACATGTCGTAGCCATATTGACCTTTCGTTCTTTGTAGCCCTGAAAATTTCGTATAAAACAAAATTTATTGTACATATAACACAAACAAATAGGAAACAAAACAAACTATACTAACATTAAAGAAAATACTTGTTTCACACGAAACAGTTCATGGTAACGAACTGCAAGTAAGGAACCCGGCTCAATAGTAGTTGAAACTCTGAAAAACTTTATTTTGATACAAATAAATACATCAAAAGAACCGGTTTTCTATTCTGATTTTAAATATATATATAAGTTTCATCAAATTTATTTTTACCTATTTTGAGAAAATTTGAGTTATTTTCGAAAAAAGTGGAAAATAGCCCTTAAAGGTCTTAAAATCTTAATGAAAATCACACCATCAAACTCAGCGTATCAGAGTACCCTAATGTAAAGTTTTCAAGCTCCTATCTTTATAAATGTAGTATTTTGTATTTTTTGCCAGAAGAAAGATCACGGATGTGTGTGTGTTTTTTTGTTTGTTTTTAGGGGTGATTGTATTGGCCCAGTAGTTTAATTATACCGGAAGAGGGCGCATGCGAACACAAATTAAAGGTTCTAGAGCCCTTTTTAAATGTCCGAAAATACTGGATGGCAACTAGGCTACCTCCCCCGCAACTTCTTTTCCAAAATCGTCCGTTCAAAATTTTGAGATAGCCATTTTGTTCATCATAGTTAAAAGGTCCAATAATAATGCCTCTGGGTATAACATGAAACCCCCAGAGCCCCAGGGGAAATGTCTTTCAGTTATAAAATTTGCCCACTGTTTACGCATAGTATTTGGTATTGTGATGCATGTATACTTTTTCGGGGGGGGGGGAGCAAATTTTCTGCTGGATTTTTTTCATGGGAGAATTTTCTATGGGGAGGTAAGTTTCCAGGGAGTGAACTTGTCAGGAGAAATTATACACTGCGCGAATTTGCCCGAATTCTTATGCAAGAATATTTTTTTATATTTCTTACTTTCTTTTTTCCGTCTCAATTTTACACGCGGAGTGGTTACAAGTAATTGTCCGGGGTAATTGTTGCCGGGATTGAATTGTATAGAGGATGTTTCCGTGGTGAGGGGATTTCTCCGTGGAAGTGGTGTCAGATTTCCTGGCATTATTTAAAAAACGATCAGAAATTAAATAAAAAAGCCAGTTTTGTTCAATTGAAAGTAAGGAGTGATAATAAAAACTTAGGACAAACAGAAATTACTACGTATATGAAGGGGGTCGCACCCTTCTCAAAACCTCAATCTTTACGCAATTTCGTTTGAATTTCGTCCCAATGCTTTAAGAATGACTCCTGAAACACAAGGGTCATTTGATTAGAACAATAAGACTCTTTTTTTAAAGTACTAAAAAAAACTTTAGATTTCCTGGTATTATCTAAAAAAACGTCAGACATGAAATAAAAAAACGAGTTATTTCGACAGAAAGTAAGGAGCAACATTAAGACTTGAAATAAAAAGAAATTATTACCTATATGAAGGGGATTGCCCCCTACTCAACATCTCGCTCTTTGTGCTAAAGTTTGAATTGTGCCCCAATTCTTTAAGAAACTTCTCAAGCACAAAGGCCGTTTATTTGGAACAATAAAATTTTAAAAAAAGTTGTTTCCAAATGAAAGTAAGGAGCGAAATTAAAACTTTAAACGAACAGAAATTACTCCTAAACGGGCTGATCCTTCCTAAACGGCTCGCTCTTTACGCTAAAGTTTGACCCTTTGTCATAACTCTAATTTTTAAAACAATAAAAAAAACTTTAGCGTAAAGAGCTGGGCTTTTAGGAGGGAACATCCCCTTCCATATACGGAGTAATCTCTGTTAGTTTTTAAGTTTTAATGTCGCTCCTTACATTCAGTTGAAAAAACTTGTTTTTTTTTTATTTAATTTCTGAAAGTTTTATAATTAATTCATCCTTTGATTATGGCTCTCCGAACCTAATTAAAACTGAATTTGTATATTAATTTTTTTGTGGCTAAATGGCTTTCTCATAGTTCCGATCGGACGATTTTGAAAAAAGGGGTGGGATAAGAGGCCTATTTACCCTCCAGTTTTTTGGTTACTTAAAATGCAACTAGAACTTTTAAATTTTTTTTACGAACGATTTTATTAGTAATAAATATACATAACTTACAAATAAACTTACGTAACCAGTTTCTGTATTCTTATATTTTTATTACATATATGAGAGGGTTTCCCCACCTCATCAATACCTCGTTCTTTACGCTAAAGCTTAAATAGGGCGTAGAATAAATAGTTGAATTACGAAAAATATTTTAGCGTAAAGAGCGAGGTATTTAGAAGGAAATGAACCTCCTCATATGCGTAATAATTTCTGTTTGTTTTAAGTCTTAATGCTGCTCCTTACATCCAGTTAAAAAAAAAACTTTTTCATATTATTGTTTCATTGTTTTTTTTTCAAAGAATGCTAGAAAATTCTGCGCCCCCTTCATAGAATTTCTCTTCCCCCATGATAAATTTTCCATTGAAAGATCATCCCACGTAACCACGTCCCCTCTATCATAAAAAAATCCCCCTGAAACGTTTGTACACTTCCCAATAACCATTCTATATGTAAACAATGATCAAAGTTTGTGGCTTGCAGCCCCTTCCCAGGGGACTGTGGGGGAGTGTGTCACCCTCAAAGACATAATTTCTAGGTTGTTCAACTATGCTGAACAAAATGGCTATCTCAAACTTTTGATCCAGTGACTTTGGGGAAAAAACAAGCGTGGGAGCCCTCTAATTTTTTGGTCACTTAAAAGGGGCAATATAACTTTTAATTTCACTTAGAATGAACCCTTTTGCGAAATTCTAGGACCAATGGGTCAATACGATCCCCCCTTGAAAAAAGATAATAAACACGCACCTGTGATCAGTCTTCTGACAAAAAATACAAAATTCCACATTTTTTTAGATAGGAGCTTGAAACTTCTACAATAGGGTTCTCTGATACGCTGAATCTGATGGTGTGATTTTCGTTAAGATTCTATGACTTTTAGGGGTTGTTCCCTCCTATTTTCTAAAATAAGGCAACTTCTCAGGCTTGTAACTTTTTATGAGTAAGACTAAATTTGATGGAACTTATATATTTAAAATTTGCATTAAAATACGGTTCTTTTGATGTAACTATTGATATAAAAATTCCATTTTTTAGAGCTTTGTTTAGTTTTTGGTTTCTCTTCTTGCTACAGTTGGTTACCAGGAACTGTTTGATAAGACGCTTTTTTAAAAGTGCCAAAAAATTTTAACGTAGAGAGCGAGATGTTGAGGAGGGGTGATCCCCTTCATATGCGCAATAATTTCTGTCCGTTACTAAAAACTTTAGTGTAAAGAGCAAGGTGTTGAGGATGGGGTAACCCCCTTCATCTGCGCAAAAATTTCTGTTCGTCTCTGCTCTCCTGTTCTCCTTACTTTTAGTTTTAAAAAACATTTTTTTTAATTAGCAGAAAAAACCAATTGACCTATTAAATATGATGGAGAAAGTTCATGGCAGAGCCATATTTAAAATTAGTGACTAATTAAAATCTGCCTTTCAGATGAAGTGGGTATTCAGCTGAGGTCAATTAATACGAACTTGGTTGATCGAGTTTGGGGTACAGAACAGCCACCATATCCTTCAGCACCAGCATTTGTCCATGAGATTGACTTCGCAGGTTAGTATTATATTATTAATTCATTTTTTATTACAAAAAATAGCCAGAGTTGATTTTAGTGTCACCGATAAGGCTGAGAAAGAATTAGAAATTCCCTTAATATAATGGTGTTAGAAAATTATCCAAATTTGCTTCTTCTTTACAAGGAAAAAATTTAAAGTTTATTTTTCCTTCCAACAGACTAAGTTTGCCAATTTTCATCATCAAAACTCTCAGGCGTTTTCCCCCTCCTAAATTAAAAAAAATAAATTTTTACAGACTGCAATTGAAGGGGGCAGAAGGCTGAACGGTATTTGCCCCTATTTTTTTACTCTCCTCTCTTCAAAATTTAAAGAATACCCATATAGGGGGTATTTTCATTGAAAAATACCTCTCTTTTAGCAATTAAATTGAGCGACAAATTTGCCCCTTCCTCCTGTTTATTTTTTCGTGATTTTCGTGAACGCACACCGCTCTCCCCAACTATCTCAGTGTATGACATTCTTTGCTAATATAAATTGCTATTCAATAATAATTAAATAAAAAAACACGTTTTTTCAACCGAAAGTAAAGAGAAGCATTATAACTTAAATCGAATAAATTTTTTACGTATATAAGGGGGGATGCCCCCTCCTCAATCCCTCACCCGTTACACTAATTCTTTTTAGTGATTTAAAAAGCTTTTTATACAAGGTAAAAGGTCTTTGTGTTTCTGGGCTAGTTCTTAAAGAATTGGGACAAAAAGTTAAAATTACCGTTACGAGCGAAGAATTATGAAGAGGAAGCCTCTTCATACGCGGAACAATTTCGATTCGTTTAAGTTTTAACATTACTCCATACTTTCAGTTAAAAAAACATGTTTTCTAATATATTTTCTAATCGTTTTCACTCCATGCCGAGAAACCCACCTGTCCCTGCGCGGAAAATTCCCCTCGGATAATTCCATTCAAGTTAAAATTTGTCTGGGAAATTCTTCTTCTTCGCCCATGTAAAGTTGTTCTCACAGAAAATTCCGTAAGAGAAAATCCCTCACACAGAAAATCTCTTCATGAACGAATCCCCCCAGACAGTTTCTTCACTCCTGAATGAAGGAATTGTTTAGGGAGGGGTGGCTGAAAACCTCCTCCTGACATTTCCCAAGAGCATTCTCTCTACATGTAAAATTTTGCAGCCAAAGAGAAAGTAAGACAAATAAAAAGAATTACATAAGTGAATTCAAGAAAATTCTCCCCATGTAAAGTTTCCCCAGAAAAATTTCCCTGAGAAACTTTCCAACCCAAGGAAAATTATCCCTGTGGACCCCCCCCCCCTTCCGCGAAGAGAGCTCTAAAAGCTTTTTGCAAATTTCCCAATAACAACTACAAAATATAAAGAATGGGCAAACTGCATGTGTTAAAGCCCATTCCCCAGGGACTGGAGGGGGGATCATATATTTGTCAAAAGTAGGCTATAGCTATTCGATCTTTCAAATATCAAACGGTAGTCTCAAAACCTTCATTGAATGTCTTAAGAGAAATAAGGGGTGCGGGATGTGGTCTTGTTTCCTTCCAATCTTTTGGTCCCTTAGAAAGGACACTAGAACTTTTCGTTTTCGATTGAGTGAGCCCTCTCACGATCTTTTGGAACCATTCTTTTGATACGATTACTCCCTGCAGGAAAAAAAAACCATCAAACAAAACCAATGAACAAGCATGTGTGATCTTTTTTTTTGCAAAAATGCAAAATTCATCATTTTGTAGATAGGAGCTTTAAACCTCAATTTCTGGGCTCTCTGATATGCTGCATTTGATGATGAAATCTTCATTAGGATCTCTCAAACTTCTGGGAATGTTTTCCGCTTTTTCAAAAATCAAGTAAATTCTTCCAGGCCTGTAGCTTTTAATAGTTAACATTAAACTGAATGCATTTTATATTTTTGAAATCAACATCAAAAACTCATTCTTTTGATGTATTAATTGTTATCAAAATTCCCTGTTTTAGATTTTAGATGAGTATGTGACTGAATCATTCCTTGCTTACAGTTTATTTCTAGGAACTATTTCATAAAGCTTGGCTACAGTCATCTAAATAGATACAAACTTCTCTAGATAAATTATATCACTAAGTCATATAATTAGCATCAGTGTAATATGGAATATTAAGATAATACATATTTCGAAAAAAAATTAAATGAAACAAGAAATTCATCTCAGAGTTCGGAACGTGAGCTCATTGAAATAATTTTGTGCCTTCAATAAACAAAAAATAAAATAAAAAAAATTAGGAGACATAAATATGCCTACTCAATGAACCCCTATTTCATTACATATCACTGTATGATTTTTTCAAATTTTGACGACATTTTGCTGTTTTGTCAAATTGTTTTTAGAAGTGAAATTTTATTGGGGGAACAATATTTTAATTTTTGATGACTGAACCAATGAATTGATTACTCCTAGATTTTTCATTTAAAATAACAATTAGCATCCGTACGAGTTTTCTCAAGAGAAGGACACAAATTGAAATTTTTATTATTTTTTTGTTTTAACACAGAAAAATCTAATGCTAAGGTTTTTTTTTTTAATGCAGAGACAAGGATTTCAAATTCTTCAATACTGTAATATTTCCACTTTATATATCCTTTTCTCTTCCCCATAAGTAACTCATCAGAGTGCATTTCCGTTCTCTAGGCCTGTCATTCGGTGTTCTTTAGAAGACATATTATATACACAGTCGTTTCCGTTTCAAATAAACATAAATCTAATTGCAGGCCGAAGCTGGCAAGACAAACTAGGTGATATCCGTGAACAATTGGTGAAGAATGATGCAGATGCAATCGTTGTCACAGCTCTGGATGAAGTTGCATGGACGCTGAACCTACGCGGAGCAGACATACCGTACAACCCTTTGTTTAGGAGTTTCTTGGTTATTGATTCTACAAGATCTGTTCTTTTCACGCCAACAGAGAAGGTCACCGGCTCTGTCTTAGATCATTTAAATACACGCAATTGTGGATCAGCTGTTTGTGTTGAGTGAGTTGATGCAGAATTTCTACTGCTTAGGTGAATTAGATGAAAATACGATTTTTTTTTTAACCAGTAACAAGGAGCAACTTTAAAAGTCAAAACGAACAGAAATTATTTCGTACATGAAGTAGTCTCCCTTCTCCTCAATAGGTTTCTCTTTACTTTAAAGCTTTTAGTAATTTTATAAAAAGCTTCCTGTTCTAATTAAACGGCCCTTGTCTATCAGAAGCTGTTCTTAAAAAATTGGGACAAACAGAAAAACTTCAATTGTAGCCATATATATGCTACCCGAATAGATATTCAAAAACAGTACTAAAATACGAAAAGTATTGAAATACAGGATCATTTAAACAACTTACTAGAATGCTAGCAATCACTGACGAATCCAGGATTGTTTTCAAGGGGAATTTTTTTTTACCGGGGGTGTTATGAAAAAACTTCACCAGAAGCATAAAAAGTATGTTTATACGCATTTTGCTACTTGGTTACGAGTCAGGCAAAAATATTGGAGGGGGAGGGGGTCAAACCCGATATCTCACTTAAGTTCTGGAAGATGTTTCCCTCTTTTTTCGAAAATCAGGTAAATTTTCTCGGGCTTGTAGCTTTTGATGGGTAACATTAAACTTAATGAACCTTATATATTTGAATCAGCATAAAAATCCAATCTTTTGATCTATCTATTGTTATCAAAATTCAGTTTCTTAGAATTCCGTGTTACTATTGGGCCGTCACTCCTTACATTTACCAATAGTAATGCTAATGTCATATAATGTAGATCTAACTTTAGCTGTCTTAAGAATTGGACAAATATAGTGTTTTCAAACTAAAAAGGATGAATCTATTCAATATGGTCGTATTTTACGTCGGCGTGTTTCAGTGTAAGATTTGTGCAGTTACTTACTAGCTCACTGAATATGCGACTTGATAAGTTTGTCTGGCAAATTGTCTTCGTTAAGTGTCTGTGTTTCTGATATACAAAATAATTGTTGAAGAATAACAATCAATCTAATTCTTTAATGCTTCAGAAAAAAAAGTTGGAACACCAACTACGAAACATCTTTTTTTATCCTTAAATCAGGCCAATTTTTCGCATTCAGAAAGTTGCGTGCAAGTGACAACTGCTAGAGACTGTACTGCCTAAAAAGAATAAAAAGGCCTCAATCAACTGTGTTAGTTACAGTTTAGAAAAAAAGCTGAAACGTCAACTTCAAGAATTTCTCTGTAAATTAGGGAAAATCAGCCCCAAATGAGCTTTATTTTTATGCCGCAGAAAAATAGCTGGGGCACCAATAACAAGTAATAAAACATGTATTTCTTCTTAGATCATGCAAAATCAGCAAACACAAGCTATTCTTCGATGTCACTAAAAAAGGGGGGATGAATCGTCAACTACATGTCGCGAGAGACGCTTTTCCCCTAAAACAGTAAAAATAACAGAAAATACCATTAAATTATAGATAAACAAATAATTGTAAAGACTAATTTGATATCTTGCTTGCAGTGTCATGGAATATGAAACCATTAATTCAGTTTTAACAGAAATGGCTGTCGCCTGGGAGTATGTAATAATTCCAAGGAGATATAGCTACTCTGGTGGAGCTAGCTTTTCAATATATGAACTGGTAAGTTTCATTATTAATAATATGCTATTTTTAATTTATTGCCTACAAGGCTGTATCAAGTGAAGGAGGTTTGACCCCCCCCCCAACCCGAAATGTTTGTCCAACTCGTAAAAAACGTAACAAAAATTAATAAAAACAAATTTCTTTTATGCTTTTTTATAGCTTTTTTTTAAAAAACCCCTTCGAAAAAAATCCATATGTAAGCCCCCCCCCAAAAAAACAAATCCTGGATATGGCCATGGTTGCTTATCATATTTAGTATATGTATTTTGGTTCGAACCCAGAGGCGCCATTTGGGGGGGTCAGGGGTGGGCAAATGCCCACCCTAGATTTTCCAGGGGGCCCTAGCTTCCACCACAAAGGGCCCTTTTCCGGCCATAATTATCCATTATGTCCAACATAATCCATTCTGTTCAAATGGTTTGAACTAACTGCACGCCTATTAGCCAAAGAGCGTAATTACCTGACGACCCTTGGGGTGATTACGCTATTTGCTATTAATCATTGTAAACTTTGAAAGTAGGTTAGATTCATAATAAAAGTCTCAAGTTCTGTCAAATGCCCCATGCCCACCCCAAGATTTGGCCCAAATGGCGCCCCTGTTCGAACCTGATGCCTAAGCCGCACTATAGTCATATATGTCAATAGATTGACTGATCTAATATTCTTGAAAACAAATTGACACAATCAAATGTGTCAATAGTTGATTATTTATTTATTTAAGTGGTATTTCATTAGTTTTGTATATCTGTCAGTAATCACTTATTATTCCTTAAAACCTAGACTTGCGAATGATCCATGTTCTTTGTTGGTCCGTGCTTTACACCAGAGATATAGAAGCAAGTAATTGAAGTGTTGAGATCCTGCTTTTAAATCCACACTAATTGTCCCTTATCTATTCTCTACCAAACTAGCATGTGTTTTTTTTTTTTGTCAGATTCAGCATACATATAGAAGAAACGCGGTTCATGACACTAATTTCTTCAGTTTAAACTATGTGTTCCCTTTGAAACAAACAATTTTACGACACGCCCGTAGCTGCAAAATGCACAAAAAAAGACAGAATACTTAACATATTGGATTCATTAGGTTCATATTCATCTAGTCCCCAGGCCAGAATAATGGTATATAGGTATTACTTAGACTTTGTCTTGGGAAACAATCTAAACTTACTTTTAAAAAATAGGGAAATCGCCCATTTTCAGCGATTTTTGACCAATTTAATCTACACAACCACGTGGACAAAATTTAAGAAATGTCATACGACAGATGGAGAATGTTGAATCTTAGTTAAGGAATTATACCGAACTTGTCTGTTTTCGTTTATACATGACAGCTGAGAGAGAGCAAATAAATAACATACCAAAAATTGCACAGGGAACATGAACTTTAAGAACAATCTGCCTTAAATCTTTGCTCTGGTTGGTCAATCATTAAAATTACGTTTAAAATTTTAACCTTACCCATCTGAGCGAGGTATAATATTGGCTCTGCAGTAATGCATAACTTTGTTAAAATCAACAAATATGACTACAGTCTTTCTTGAGCATAACTCTTTAATAATGATTAATACCACAAAATATTGACAAACTTAAGAAGTTATTAGAAAGTTTTCTGTTCGTTTCCTTGGCTTAAAATATACGGACTTTCAAAACAATATTAACATTATAAAAAAAAATTATTGTAAATTTGTGGAAATAGCAAGAAGATCCCTCAAAAATAAATTAGAACTGACCGCCTACGAAAGAGAACTTAGAAATACATAATGTAAACAGTTATCTTTGGCGGTTTGCAAGCTATTGCCTACAAGAAAGAAAATATTTCAAAGTTTAGAAATACTTTAAGTATAACCATGTCAAAAATGTATTGTTTAGTCTAGAATCTATCTTCTTCAGCTAGAGAGAATGATAGCAAGGCAATTGAAGACCAAACATAATACTTGTGAATATTTTTTTCTACTATTCTGTTCAAACAAAGCTTACTGTTGGAGAATAACGTTTTCTTTCTTGTTGTCTAGACAAGGCATGAAGAATTAGTCGTATGACGTGTAAAATTACATTCCGAGACAATAGTTCGGTCTGTATAGCGTCCTATATATATATATATATATATATATATATATATATATATATATATATATATATATATATATATATATATATATATATATATATATATACATATATATATATATATATATATATATATATATATATATATATACATATATATATATATATATATATATATATTTATATATACCTAGCACGGGGATACCATAGGGAATTTATGGTAGGCATGCAACTTGCCTGGGTAGGGAATTTAAAGTGCCGAAACCCTATGGGGAAGTGTATATTCTCTTGATGAGCCCATGTGTTGGGTTGTTGCCTCTGAATCATATGCCTTTTTATTGTTTTTTTTTTTTTTTTTTTGGTAAATGACGACTTATACTTACTGACGACACGACTGCCTGTTCATGAATTATTCTTTATGGTTGATTGTGTATGGCTATGCTGTTTGGCCTGTGTAATTGTATGGGTGAGTAGGGTTAAGGCCTCATTCAAGTACTGATTCATATTAATCACTAATGTAGGAAAACAGTCTTCCTTTTCTCCTTCTGTCTTCCTTTTTTTTGTGCTGTTGCATTGGTGATTTCTCTTTTCATATATATATATATATATATATATATATATATATATATATATATATATATATATATATATATATATATATATATATATATATATATATATATATATATATATATATATATATATATATATATATATATATATATATATATATATATATATATATATATATATATATATATATATATATTACTTCTGATACTAATGAAGGAAGTTTTTATGGGAGAATTATCATGCTCTGCTAATGCATAGACAGTACTTTATGCTTATTTCTCCACAGGACAGATTCAAGAGTTTCTGACGCTCTCGACGAAACTATTTCTTGGTGCCCATTCCCCCAATAATCCTTTGGCAGGGAAGAAATGCTTCAAATTCTAGTTATTATGTGTTTAGATTAGTTTTGTTATGAAAAATAACCATGAACTGAGAAGGGTATTAATAAAATATTTAAATCAATGTAAATAGACTACAAAAATGTAGTAAACGTAAATTCCGTTTGTTCTACTTTCACCACCTGCTCTCATTGGAAAATGGGGCACTTCTTTACCAACGGACAAGGCACCCCCCATAGATCCTGATGCCCTACGTAGTTGCCAAGACTGCTTAAATAGTAGAGCCCTGTGTCTTCATACATAGAGTTTAGCTATTAAAAGTAAAACTTTTTTACTGCTGAAAAGCTCCCTTTCTTTAATTCTTGTTGTGTCTAATGTCCCTATCGAGCCAGGGATTTCAAAATTGACAAAAACAAAATGACAAAAAGAATTTTCATATTCAGAACTTGATTAACGTATAAAATTGCGTTCGGTAACTATGGAGCTAGAAGGCTGAAATACTTTTGTCCGAATCAGGTCGGGGCTCTTAATTTTTATGGACTTCACTTGCCTTTCCAACACATCAAGTAGGTAGCGTCCAACTAAAATACTATCTTGAGTATACTAAATCGTTGTTGCAAAGTGTGTCAAGTACGCCTAATGATACCTTTTTAGCTAATGTTTAACTAATGGTGCACATTGGCCTATGTGGTTCACGTGATTGCAAACAAGCCTCATTATTTTGAGAAGAGATTTATATTGTACAGCCTACCTCAGAGCTATCACTCCCCAGTCTTCTTGCGTTTACTGAGCGCTGGTCTGAACAACCCCTGTTGCTGGGCTTCTTGTTCCGATTAAAATAAATTAACAATTGAAGTTGCTTAATCTTTGATATAGCCTTAAACTTGAATATGCGGTAGGTACTTCTAATAACGTTCACCGGTAAACGACACACTTTGCATTTGCATTTATGAAAGATCGCTGAATGGAATTGTATGATTAATTTACCATATCACATTCACAGCCTAAAGGTATAACAGCTAACAGCTATAACCCTATTAGTGTGGGTGATAGAGGAAACCGACAGACGAGTGTCGGGATCTTTGCCAACTGAGAACAACAAAATATCCTATGACTTGGAAGTCTCCAGATTTCCCCCACTTTGTACGGCGATGATGTTTTAGTGACAAACAAAAATTACAGTTGAGACTATATCTTAGTCAATTAAGTACCTTATTAGGAGTTATCTACGTAAAAACATAAAATAATTGTTAAAAAAACTATTTGTATTCGGAATTGGTTGAGGCTCTACACACAAAGTCTTATAGCTTATTTTTAGTAGCCCAGTTTGTCTATGGTGTGGTTTTTTCAAGGTTTCGCTACTCCTTTCAATAAAATTCTCTGGCAACTGCCCTCTCTTTCTGCCAAATGGGATACCGTGTATGCCAATGTTCTTATTCTCGATTCACTTGTTTATTGTTTATTGATGTAATTTTTTCTTCTCATTTTAGATTCCTGAGACCAAAGTTGTGCTAATGCCATCTCCTGTTATATTTCTGAAGGCCAAAAAGAATCCGACTGAAGTAGAGGGCATGAGAAGAGCGCATATTAAGGATGCTGTGGCTCTTTGCGATTTTCTGGCCAAACTTGAGAAAGAGGTACGAAAAGAATGATCTTTTTTTAGATGGTAGATAAAGTAATTTAAAAATATATTAGTTATGAGATATTAGGGAAGTCCCTAAAATTGAATGCTTTGAGGTGGACCTTATCAGGTTAAGAAAGAGGAGCCAAACAATTTTTGTTTTTAGCAAAAGTTTTTTGGGTTTATTAAATTTTAATTGAGAACTGGAGACGAGTCATAAATATTAAATTGAAGTATATGCGACTTATTTTGTATTTTCGCCTAATCTTTTTGATTACTTTCTTGTTTTTTTCTTCAGAGAGAGGTGGAGGGACTCAAAACCTTGTCAGTGATACATCTTGATTTAAATTTTAAGCATGGTAAAATATAGTTCAAAACTACCCTGCCAGTGTAAACGAAGATGATCTAACAGCAACTATTTTTTGGATAAAACTATGGTTCAAGGCCCAGATTGCCGGATAGATACAGTTTAGTTTCTTTCTGGGTTGTTAACAAGTACTATTCATAATTGTTGTCAATTTAACATATTAATTGTTAGCAAGTACTGAAGTAATTTCGTCACTTTTTGTCACAGGAAGTGGTCTTTCTTTGTTTGCACGTTTGAAGTAACAAAGAAGTTTTATACAGAGGAAGTGGCACCAGGTACTAGATAATTTAATAATAAAATGCATAAATGAAATATATTTGTAGACTGCAAAATTCTTTTAGTCTTGCATACTGAAGGCTTAATTTGTGAAGTTTGGTGTCTTTCGATAGTTCAGATTTAGCTTTATCCATCTATCTCATTGCTTTTTAGAAATTTAGTGTGTACTTTTTTGTGTTGATTGAAACACATGATTAAAAATGTGTGTAAAATGGGAAATTAAGAACATGCTTTTATTTTTTAAGCAAACTTAGATGATTCTCTAAGAAATATTCTAAGTAACATTATGATTCCGGTCGTCGAACAGATAGATATGAGACTAATGAATCGAGCAATATAGGTTTCTTGTTTTTTTGGCAAAAGATGCATCTGTACCTCTCAGCCTCTCAGTGAACGTCGTCAAGCAACAGCTGTTTTTTTATTCCACACACAGTTTACGACCATGTTATACCTTTTAGATTAATTTCAACTTTTAGGTGAAAGAAGGTCAATATTGGGACGAAGTCAAAGTATCTAAGGAACTTGATGAATATCGAAGTGAGCAGGCCTTAAATCAAGGCCCCAGTTTTAGAACTATTGTTGGTTTTGGCTCTAATTCTGCCATTATCCACTATAAACCTTCAAATAGAACAAACAAAGAAATTGCTCGAAACGGAAATTTTGTTCTAGATTCAGGAGGACAGTATTTGGGTAAGAATATGCATGCTTTGTCAAGACCACACTGGATGCGATTTCAGGCGTTGTCAACTTAGCACACTCTTAGACCATTTTGACTGTCTGTGATCAGAACGCATTGTCTTCAAAACCTGATTTTAATTTAATGGACCTTCTGTTTAGACTGATAAAATCCAAAAAATAACCAAACAGCGTTTTTAGGATTCATTCCTAATAAGGAATTTATTCTTAATTATTCCTAACATCATTCTAATTATTCTTAATAATTATTCTAATTTATTCCTAATTATTCCTTATTAGGTTCGAATTTCAATTATTGCAAGTAACTTCAATCCCGGGGTAAATTTAGACCTACCTTATAATATTATTTTTTTGCAAAGTTGGAAGTTATTCAGGGATAGTGTCTAGGGTTCAAAATACTCAACGAGCATCTTTGTTTCCGTTTTTTCAAGGCCTCAGGTGTGGAATTTTCTATCAGAGGGTATACGACGGGCAAAAAATGTTACCCAATTCAAAATAAGTTTGAAACGTTACCTTCGGGGAAGATATTTTTTTCTTTTCTTTTTTTTACTAGAAAAATTTAGATGTATAGTTGACTGCAAGGATGGAAACAACCACCATTAACAATCAAACAGATGATGTTTGAAATAATTTTTCGGTTAATCTTAACTTTAAATTAAGGTTCATCAAGCCTCAAAAGTGTCTAGGTCAAGTAATTTCAAACTAAGAGTGTTCAAAACTTTTTACTACTGTTAATGTGTTTCTATTTACGACCGTCAATACTCTTTTGAGAACAAGTATTGCTTTTGAAAGACCTGAATAGGTTTGGCTAGATATTTACCTGGAGTTTTAATTTTAATTATTGATGATAAATCAAATTTCTAAAAATTGTAGAAGAAAATTATATTCATAAAAGATACTAGAAATTAACTTTATTTTTTTTCGGTTAGGTATTTCCTTAGATCTAGAGGGGATAATTTTTTTTAAGTTTTTTAATGAAAGTACCAAAAGATATTTTCTAACTAGGAATTTACTCTCTCTACATCCTCCCCTCGAATTATAAGCTCCTAGACTGAAGTGTCTAATTTAAAACAAGAGCTATTAAATAAGTTATCGGACTAACTGATATTTAAACTTCATTTAAGCCGAAGTAACAGAAGAGTTTCTGAAATAAAAGTCCGAGTCAAGGCATACCTGCCTGCAAAATTGGTTCTCATTCTCCTCAAAGAAGGGGAAAGGGTTTGAATATGCTTTTGCAATAACGTTCTGATTTGCAATAACGTTCTGATCTGAAATTTTTATAACTTAAAAGTTATAAAAATTTGCAGTTAGGACTTATGTCTAAGAGGAAAAATATTTTATGACTTATTTAAGCAGCCCATCTATCTCAGCGTATACATCTGTGAATAAGCCTGAAATAGTATCCTTGGTCGGCCATTGCGCTTTATGTGCTTATCACCACTAATTATAAATATAACTTCACTTGTTACTAACGCTTATAATTGATCTACGCTAAAACATGGTTGGGAAAATTTGAATCTAAGGGTATATGTTATCATAGGGTTGCAACTGCCCGCTTAAATCACTTAGTTAAGCAACCCATTTATCCTAGCGTATACATTTGTGAATAAGCCTGAAATAGTATCCTTGGTTGGCCATTGCATGCGCTTTACATCACTAATTAGAAACATACCTTCGCTTGTTACTAACGCTTATAATTGATCTTCGCTTGAACATGGTTGAGAAAATTTGAATCTAAGGGTATGTGTTTCCGTGAGGTTGCAATTGCCCATTACGCGTAGATATGATTTTTTTTTTTTTTACCTCCAATTGTGCCTTTTAACTCTACTTCAAGTGATTTTGAACAAGCCTTTTGCCCCAGTTTGACGTTAAGTTGTTTGCTTGTGCCTTTATTGCTTAGGGGCACAAGTTGTGGCTTAGAGAGCTGCCACTATACATTATAACACAAAAATACCACTTCAAACGGAGCTACCACTTATTTCTTCCGAGACAAAGACTATTAGCCTTAGAGGACGACAATGTAAAACTCTGAAACATATTTTGAACGAAATTTTATGAGGGAGGATTTCCCAAATTACATATTTCGGGGTCCGTTTTTCCCCTAAAAAAAAAAAAAAAAAAAAACTACTAAATGTTTTGTTGTCATATATCCTCGGTAATTTCTTATAGCTATAAGAATAAATTTTCATCCAAGCATATTTATTATGATATGATCGTTATAAAAAGGACCACAAGGAAAAATCACGACAACGATTGCATAGGGAGAGTAAAAATTCAGAGAATTAACAATTAAACTTAATTGTTTAGCTCGATTTCATTCCTGGAAAATGATATAGCAAAAAAAAAAAAAAAAATCAAAAAGTTGAGCGGACGTAATTTTCATCGATTTTAGTCAAATACGTGCTTTTGTTACCAAATAAAACATTTAGCTGGTTGATGACCAGATACCAGCTGTTTAAAAACAAATTCAGACCATTAACTAAGAAAGTCTGACAAAAAACCAGATCCATGAAATCTATAACATTGCAAAATGCGAATTCTGAAAATAGCTGTCGTCTACAAATGACTCCCAAAAACTACCGAAATGTGCAGAAAACTTAAAAATTAGCATTAAATTTAAAACGTCCATTGATAATTCCAAACTAGACTTAAATATCGCCACCAAAGCATTTTAGGTATTTCTATTTTAATATTGACGTGGTCAACCTCAGCAAAGAAATAAATATAAAAAAAAAAAGTTGAGTGTCTCCATTCCCATTTCTAAATATGATGCTAATAATCAATCAGTTCGTGGTAACGAACTGTGAAACTCGGAATTTTGATGTTAAAAGATAAATCAAAAGAATCAGATTTTTATGCTGATTTTAAATATATAAATTTCATCAAATTTAGTCTTTGTAATCAAAAATTACGAGCCTGAGATAATTTAATTTATTTTGAAAAATAGGAAGAAATAACCCCTAAAAGTCATAGAATCTTAACGAAAATCCCAACATCGGATTCAGGGTATCCGAGAACCCCATAGTAGAAATTTCAAGCTCCTATTTACAAAAATGTGGAATTTCATATTTTTTGCCAGATGACAGACCACAGGTGCGTGTTTTTTTTTCTTTTCCCCAGGGGTCATCGTATCGACCAAGTGGTCCTAGAATGTCGCAATAGGGCTCATTCTAACGGAAACGAAAAGTTCTAGTGCCCTTTTTAAGTGACCAAAATATTGGAGGGCACCTAGGCCCCCTCCCACGCTCATTTCCCCCCAAATTCAACGGATCAAAATTTTGAGATAGCCATTTTGTTCCGCATAGTAGAAAACCATAATAACTATGTCTTTGGGTATGAATTAATCCCCCACAGTCCCTGGGGGAGGGGCTGCAAGTTACAAACTTTGACCAGCGTTTACATACAGTAATGGTTATTGGGAAGTGTTCAGACGTTTTCAGGGGGATTTTTTTGGTTTGGGGGATGAGGCTGAGGGGAGGGGCTATGTGGGATGAGCTTTACTTGGAGGAATATGTCATGGGGAAGAGAAATTCAATGAAAAGGGCGCAGGATTTTCTAGCATTAGTATAAAAAAATCAATGAAAAATAAACATGAAAAAGTTTTTTCAATTGAAAGTAAGGAGTAGCATTAAAACTTAAAACGAACAGAGATTATTAAGCATATGAGTAGCTCTTAAAATACTTTAGCATAAAAAGCGAGGTATTTAGGAGGAGATAAATACCTCGCTCTTTATGGTAAAATATCTTTAGTAATTTCAATTATTTATTCTACGGCCTTTCTGATTCAGGGGTGATTCTTAAAGAATTGGGACACAACTTAAGATTTAGTGTAAAGAGCGAGGCACTAACGAGGGGACAAATCCCCTCATATACATAATAAAAACATAAGAATATAAAAGTTTGTTACGTAAGTTAATTCTTAAGTAACGTAAATTTCTTACTAATAAAAACGTTCGTTAAAAATAAGAAGTTCTAGTTGCCTTTTTAAGTAACCGAAAAATTGGAGGGCAACTAAGCCTCATTCCCCACCCCCTGATTTCTCAAAATCGTCTGATCAAAACTAAGAGAAAGCCATCTAGCCAAAAAAAATTATATTGAAATTTCATTTCAATAATTTATGTGCGGAAAGCCAAAATCAAACATGCATTAATTCAAAAACTTTCAGAAATTAAATAAAAAAAAAGATTTTTTAACTAAAAGTAAGGAGCGACATTAAAACTTAAAACAAACAGAAATTACCCTGTATATGAAATGGGTTGTCCCCTCCACAATCCCTCGCGCTTTACGCTAAAGTTTGACTCTTTGCCACAATTCTACTTTTTAAAACAATTAAAGACTTTAGCGTAAAGAGCGAGGGATTGCGGAGGGGACAACCCATTTCATATATGCGGTTATTTCTGTTCGTTTTAAGTTTTAATGTCGCTCCTTACTTTCAGTTAAAAAAACTAGTTTTTTTTTATATTTAATATACTGATAAAAGCAAGAGCATAGGCTTAAGCCTGAACGATAATAATAATACCTCGGACTACAGGCATTTAAATTCTGTATGCTTAACCTTATTCCGCCTAGCAATGATTTAACGCGTTGGGTGCTTTTGGGGGTTTTTAATACCTAGAATAAATTTTATTTAAATATCGATAATATAAGGTCTGAACAAATATATTATGTCTTATGTTGATTTTGAGGAATCTCTGGCTAGTGCCCCTGCCAAAATCCATTCCCCAGTGAAATATCGGCATGTGGTAAAAGTTTTACAATTTCTTTTACTTCAATAAATATAATAGTAGAGGAGATAAATAGGGAAAAGTAGTCTATCAACTCGAAGTTCAAGCACGCATCTCAAAATGAAGTTGCTTGTTTTTCCTGTCTGTTTTTCATATATTATAGGCGGTCAAGGTACTCATTCAGTGCCAATGACAAAACTAAATTTAGAATTAATGACTATATCTGTTTTCAGCGACTTAAAAAGGAGGCTAGGACACAAATTCCCTGATGACCCTAATTTCCAATACATTGAGAGGCTCAGTGGTCAGAGCTACTACTAAAATGAGCTTGTGGGGACTAACTTAACCCCCAATTAACTCAGAACCCTTCAATCAAACCAAAAGAAATGGTATTGTATATATAGAGCCATAAGTAAATAAAATATTTAGCTAAATAAATTACAAAAAAAGCTTTGCGCCCTTCTCGAGTCTAACTTCAGTGCAGATAAGGGTCAAACTGCACTATCTTATTATTATTTCTTCTTATCAATGGCAAAACTGAGAGTAAAAATAAATTCTGTAGTTGTTTCCTATTATTTGAAAAAGACCCCAAGACAGGATTTTTGAAAAACTCCAATTTCCTTTTAAACTTTAGCCAGCATAGGTGCTAAGCTTGGAGGAACTCACAGGATATATTTTCCCTCAAAAATATTGCTTATGGGGACTTTTTTCCCCCGAAACCACTCAATACGGCTTGTGCATAACAGCACAACAGCTGTGGGTGCACACTATGAGAGGTGCAGAGGTCAGAACTGCCATAAGAATATTACTTGTGGGGACTGACTGCCCCCCAAATCACTCAAAAAGGTTGAATAAACTAAAAGATATTGCGTTTCTACGTAGAGAGCCATAAGTAAATACACATTCAGCTCTAACGGATTATAAAAAAAAAATGGCACTTCTTGAGTTAAACTTCAGTTAGAATAAGGGATTAACTACAGTATTTTAATAGGCAGCATAGGTACCAAGTTTAAAGGAGCTCGGAGGCTAGAACTTCACCAAAATATTATTTGTGGGGACTGATTGTCCCCAAACTACTCAAAATGGTTCAATTAAACAAAAAAATAATGCATTTTATCTATGGAGCCATAATTAAATGCAAAGGATTAGCTCCAATACCCTACAAATAAAAAAGGTGCCCCTTTGAGTTTAACTTTAGTTTGGGCAAAGGTAGGGTGGCAATATTGCTTCCTATTCATCGTCTTCTTCTTATTTTTTTTTTCATTTGTATTAATCAATGATAGGAACGATTTTTATTAGCTTCCTTCACCAAACGCAACTAACCCTTTCTAGGTGCAAAGTAGTGTGACATGGGATGAACTAAAAGTTGTAGAAGTGTTGGACGAATTTCGTAGTCAGCAGAATGAAAGCATGGGTGCAAGTTTTTACACAATAGCTGGTTTTGGTGCAAATGGTGCTGTCATCCATTATGAGCCAGCACCAGAAACCAACATGAATATTGACATGAATGGATTGCTTTTAATAGACTCCGGTGGACAATATCTGGGTATAACTAACATTTTTTTTTAATTTCACTTTTCTCGGAATCGAGGATATTTTGCAGTTTTTTGGATATTTTTTTATCTTTTGAAAATTGTGAAGTGTTCATCGTGGAAATTTGAAGCACCAAAATATTGTACAGTCATTGTTGCACTATTTAATTAAATAGCTGGCATCGAATGGAGCTATAAAACAAACTTAGAGGTGTGAGATTTTCTTTTAATTTTCTTGTAAAGTTTAATTTAAGAACTTTTGTAGCTATCCATCTTTTTTTCTGTTTTTTTTTTATATTTATGTTTCTTCTTAACTATTTTTGTATGATCTTAGACAAAATTTGTTTTTTTGACACTGAAGAAGGCTTTACAGAAATTATTGCAAAAATTGTACTTTTCTAACATTTTAATTCTTCTTCATAAGGTATTTTCTACTATTTAATGAAAGTTTGATATTTTTTAACTTCACTAATGAGCTATCTTGAAAAATGGTTGGGTATTTTAACTTCCCGAGAAATACCCTAATTTTATTTTTACAAAATGTAAAACAGGTCTGCAACATGCTTATTGCATAGCTGACAAGTGATATCAAACAGTTTGTGGTAAAGAAATGTACTAAGGAGCGACCCGGCTCAATAGTAACCGAAACTCTAAAAACAGAATTTTAATATCAATAGTTGCATCAATAGAATTTCATTTTAATGCTGATTTAAATATATAAGTTTCATCAAGTTTAGTCTTACCCATCAAAAGTTACGAGCCTGAGAAAATTTGACTTATTTTAGAAAATAGGGGTAAACACCCCCTAAAATTCATAGAATCTTAACGAAAATAACTTAGCTGGATTCAGCTATCAGAGAACCCTACAGTTGAAGTTTCAGGCTCCTATCTGCAAAAATGTGGAATTTTGCATTTTTTGCCACAAGACGGATCACGGATGCGTGTTTATTTGTTTGTTTTTTGTTTTGTTTTTTTTCCCAAGGGGTGATCGTATCGACCCAGTGGTCCTAGAATGTTGCAGAAGGGCTCATTCTAACGGGAATTAAAGGTTCTAGTGCCCTTTTTAAGTGACCAAAAAATTGGAGGGCACCTAGGCCCCTTCCCATGCTCATTTTTCCCAAACTGACCGAATCAAAATTCTTAGATAGCCATTTTATTCAGCATAGTCAAAAAACCTAAAAAGTCTGTCTCTATAGAGACATTAAATAGTTTTTTTCTCTAACTGAAAGTAAGGAGAAATATTTAACTCAAATAAATAGAAATTATGTGATATATGAAAGTTGCCCCCTCCTCATTACCTTACTTTTAACACTAAAACTGTTTGAACTTTTAACAAAGCGTCCTTTCTAATTAGATGGCCCTTGTGTTTGAGTTTCTGCTCTTAAAAAATTGAATACAATTCAAACTTTAGCGTAAAGAGCAAGGTATTGAGGAGGAGCCAACCATTAATATACTTTATGATTTCTCTTCGTTTTGAGCTTCGATGTTGCTTCATACTTTCAGTTTAAAAAGCTTATTTTTTATTTAATTTCTTATTTTTTTTTAATTATGTCGGTAAATCTGAATCATCCTCCATAAAATATATCCCACTTACGGAAAACTCTTCCGGGAAAACTTCATCTAACGTAAAGTGCATCTCCCGTTAAATTCCCCCAGACATGTCCATCCTTACTGAAAATCCCCCCTCCCGTAAAATTTCTTTCGGACGATTCAGCCAAAAAATTCAGCCAAAGATTCAGAAAAATTCTCCTGGCATACTTTCACGTCACAAAAACTATATTTTCTAATTGGTTTTTGTATCACTCTGGAAGTGTCTCCTTCCGTGGAAATTTTTATCGAAAATCAAAATACGTCGAAAATAGCCCTCAGGTATTTCTCACCGAATATCTCAGTTTACTAAATTGAGTTGGCAAAGAGAATGTAAGCCAATCGAAAAGAAGTTCTTATAAGAATTCTGTCAAATCTTTTCAGTGTAAAACTTCACCTGAAAAATTTACCCGCCCCCCTCCGAAAATTTGCCTTCCCAAGAATGTTTCTTCCTATAGAA